>NW_024064775.1:208581-247608 GCF_009727055.1 Benincasa hispida | reverse complement strand
CCTCGGGTAGTCCACCTCCTAGCTCTAGGTTACTCAAAATGTTGCCAAACACCTTCATGTCATCTCGTCTCTTCCTTTCACTTTCAGTTGACACGACCGGAGTTGGAGTAGGTGTGCTTTTAGTGCTTCCTCCCCTTTTGAATAAAGGAGGTCTAACGGCCAGGGGGTTTCTCCGGATTATCCCGGTGTGTCTGAGGACAGTGTGGGCTTGGGTGGCGAGTCTGCGATTGCCAGCTAGAAATGCTGCCTCTCGCATGGCTACTTAGTCAGGGGTTGATGGTGAAGCAGATTGGTTGGGAGTTTGGTCAGCCATGGAAGCTAAGTTTGGAAGAACTGGTAAAACACTATAATGCTGGGGAAGAAGAAAGTTCGGATACTAAGGCGCTAGGGTTTCTGTTTGCCAAAATGAGGTAAAAATGTCAAAATGAGGGAAAGGTTCTATTTATAGGTTGGGCCGTAGTAGGCCCAACACGATTTTTGCGGCGACAGGCCTCGAGACACTCAAAAGGCACATCGGTCAACCTCCCTCACTTATGGAATTTTAGAAAAATCTGTCCTTTCGTCTGCCCAATCGTAATTGCTTTGGAATACGAAACGATTGGACTTCCCCCCAAATTATAAAAAGAATTTTCTTTAATATTTTATTTGAATGGACGCAAGATAAAGATTAACGCAATGTGCTCACCAATATAAATACATTTTTGTTGAGGACGGGTAATAACGCATACATCCCCGCAACACACCCCTTAACCAACACATTTCTGGAGGATACCTCAACATAGTGCATTTAGCTAAGGACGGGTAAAGGACATATACAAGCGCAACACACCCCTCAACTCGATATAGTTGAATTGAATGCAAAGCGTATCTTCTGGTTTCAAGATGCATCCATTAACGCCTTGCATACTTGTTGATTATATGATTTTATTTATTTGTTTATTTATTATTATTTTTTTTCATCATCGCAAGTGTTATGACTTGCAGCAATAGATTTTTTCTTTATTACTCCATCATTCACCATTTAAAGCTCAATGCATTAATTACAGAAAAACTCAAAGAATTAAAGATGAGACAGAAATAAATGCAAAGGAAATAAATGAAGAAATAAATTCATAAAGTCAAGGATGAATTAAATGAGGAATTAAAGAAAATTTAGAATTCAAATAGATAGGAATTTAAGAAAGCATTAAACATAGTAGTGAGATATGGACCAAAAAATGCGTTTCTCTAATGGGCACAATCCACATCTCTGCAGGCGGTCCTACTTGCCTGCCCAATGTCCTCGGGACATTGCTCCTTTCCTGTAGATCCTGGGGATTCTGAATTGCTGAGCAATGTTCCTAGTACTCTGCTTCTCAGCGCGGAAGCCAGCTGGCCCACTTGGATCTTCAAATTCCTATCGAAGATGTCATCGCTTGCATTACTGCATCGTTTTTATCCATGTATTGCTTCAGCAGGGTCTCCAAAGAGCTTCCAAAAGTGTTAGAAGATAAGGGTTGTTGGTGATGCGACTGTCTCTGCTGCCCTTGATTTGAATTTTGGTGAAAAGGAGGATTACCTCAACTGCCACCTTGATGGTTAATTGGCCCCCCTAGGTTAGGGTTACCTCCCTAACCGATGTTAGGATGGCTCCTCCAGCCAGGATTATAGGTGTTGCTGAAGGGGTTGTTCTGGATGGCACATACTTGCTGGATGTTCGATGGGCACATTTTCGCTGCATGAGCCCCTCCACAATTGACGCAACTTATTGCAGCCACTTGAGTCGGCGCAGAAGGTTGCACTGATTGTTGAGGGATGGCTCCTTGGTTAATTGCCATCAACTGGAGGATAGAGGTCACTGCGGCCATTTGTGCGGCCAGCGTGGTCATTGTCTTCGCAGGGACAATGGCAGTTTCATTCTTTCGTCTATCAGTGCCTTGACCTCCATATCCATCATCGATCCAATCATCCATGTTCCGTGATATGCGGTCTAGGATGACCTTAGCCTCTTTGTATGTTTTATCCATAAAACCTCTAGCCACGGAGGCATCAGCAACAGCCTATGTTGATCTGTTCAGGCCGTTATAAAAAGTTTCCATCAGGACGCAATCGGGGAGCTCGATATGCAGGCATTTTTTCACTAGTCTTTTAAATTGCACCCAGGCAGTGCTCAGGGCCTAATTCTCCTTTTGCTCGAAGTTCAACCGTCCTTCCGTCGCCTTGCGTTGACGGCTAGTGGGAAGAACTTTTTCATAAATTGCTCCATCAGTTGGTCCCACGATGTTATCTCATTTGGCTCCAATGAGTGAGCCCACTTCTTGGCCTCGTCCCTCAAGGTGTAAGAAAACAAATATAGTCTTATACTCTCCGGGGTTACGCCAGGTAGAGAGAAGTTGCCGCACATTTCGACAAACCTGGTCAGGTGGGCGTGTGGGTCTTCACCTTGCAGACCCCGAAATTTTGGATCATCTGAAGCATGACTGATAACTTGTAGAAATACAAGTTATTTATGCCAACTTATCTAGATATTGCGGCCAAAAGTTAGCAAATATGCGCCAATTGTATGAAAATTATCCTAGTATTACAATAATTATAAATGATCGAAATTACACCCACTAACACCATAAAGATGGAAGACAAGCCGAATTTTACTCTGTTTTGCAGGAGACCAAGTCACCGCTTACGCTAAAGGCTCATGAGAAACTAATCAACGCATCTTTGTCACAATGCGCTCGTCAATCAACAATGAAGAGACGATTACCACAATGACGGTGCAATGCGACAGTCGATACAGAGTTGTGTTTCAACCGCATGCGGTAATAAAAACAACACCGCATGCGAACCCAAGATCGGAAGATGCAGCTGAGCAATGCAAAAGCGGAGGATTGAGACATGTGTACAACTAACGGTTGTGCAGAATTGACGGTCTGATTGCATAACAGAAGGAATAATATCCCTCCATCTTCGAAATTACCATAACGATCAAGTGGGGACCACAAGGCCAGAGTGAAAGATCTGCACCTATAAATATCCCAATGATTTCAGAGAAAAAATATGCTACTTGATCCAGGGTAAGTGCTGCAAAATTGTTTAGAGAAAAGGCTGAGCTGAGTGCTTAAGAGACAAAATCCGGGAAGAAGACGAGATAAGGCCGAGAGGTGAATCTCAAACCTAATCTGCCAAACACCCGATTGAAATCTCTGTGTAAAGATCCCTACTACTGGTGGAGCAAGCCTGAGAGGAAAGCTCTTCCTGCCATTAAAACCATCCTATTCGACAAGCGGATCTTCATCGAATCAGTGCCAAGACATTGGCACTTGTTTGTTTCTGTCTATCTCTTTCATCATTGTACTTCACTATTCTTTATCTCTTCATTCACATACCATGTATCAAACGCTTAATAGAGATATTAAATGTTTAGATAGCTTTCATTTACCATTTTCTATCTATTTCCATTCACTCGTCAATCACTTTCTTCATGGTGTTTTCTTAATTCCCTGATAAGCAATATGAATTAACCAAGTACTTAATTTATGTTAAAAGATATAAAATGTGTTTAGCTAAGGCATGCTAGACGGCATCTTCACCTATGAAAGCAGAAGTGAAGATGCCATTCTGATCTATCGAGAGAGGGTTAGAAGAATGCATTAACTAAAGCGAGTAGTACTTCCAGACATGGAAGCAACCTTGCATTCATTACGTTAGTCTCTGTTTCACCACAGACATGTGAGAGTGCATCCGATCACCGAGAGGTGTATGCCAAGAGAAGAGCGGAACAGTATTTGTAGCTTCAATGCGATTAAGAACTTGCGTTGTTTATATTATTTGTCTTTCTCTTTCTATTCTATTCATAAGACTTGCCACCGCATCCCACGTCTTTGCACAACTTTCACAGCCAGCCTTGACCCCAACATCTTGTACATAAAGCCTGTATCTTGTATCATCTAACTTAGGTTTAGTGTCTTTTTATTTTATTATCGCATCTTTACTGCTTTACTTTATTTTATTGCAATTTATATACCTGTACACACACACTTTTAAAGATTGAAAACCTGGTCGCTATATCATGAACGTACCACAATAACCTAAACCAATCCCCATGTTCGACCTCGGATCACACCAAGAAACTTGCGGTGGAATTACACTTGGTTCCATTGTAAGAAAACTTGTGACAGCGCATGGCTTACTACATGAACATCCATAATTAACGCATATTCAGAAGTAGCATCGCATCATCATGAGCATAGAACATCATACATCCTTACCTATCCAAAAGTGAGTCAACAATGACCGGCTTAATTTCGAACCTTGTGTTCTCCTGGACAGTAGGCCTCGAAATCCCAGGCGAAAAGTCATATAGATTGGGTGTCGCATAAGTCCTCATTGGAATGTTGCGATCAGCTACCAGGAACACAAGATCCTGCATTCGTCGAACAGCCCCTTGATTAACCACCGGTACCACATTATCATTGTTGTCCGCCATGCTTGCTGCCTTCTTTCACCTAATTCGGTTCTAACATATCCGTGCACGAAATGTATGCTCGATCTCAGGGTCAACATCAAATTCTGGTTCAGCACCAGTACTCATAAATCGTCAAGCTGCTCTCTGCTTTGAACAACCAGTACAATAAGATCTGTCCTGCAAAATACCACAAACACACTCAAATAATAATCCGTTAACTAGGTCCCCGACAACGGCGCCATAAACTTGTAACGTTGAAGTTATGCTATATGATGCACGCACGGTTCAAGCCGATTGATATACAATAATTCCCTGACTTCACTCAATTCATGCAATACTACTTCTAGATATGTGTTATTCATGGATGTTCTAGTAGTATTCTATGCGTTGTCACAAGTTTCCTTATGTTGGAACCAAGTATAATTTCATCGCAAGTTTCTTGGTGTGATCTAAGGTCGAACACAGGGACTGTTTGAGGTTATTACGTTATGTTTATGATACATGCGACCAGGATTTTCATCTTTAAAAGTATAGTTTGTGCAAGTATATAAAAATTGTGATAAAGTAAAGGAAAGCAGTAAAAATGCGATAATAAAATAAAGTGCAATAAACCTAAGCTAAGATGGTACAAGATACAGCCTTCATGATACAAGATACTGAGGTCAAGGCTGGCTGTGAATATTCTACAAAGATCATGTAATGCGGCGGCAAGTCTTATGTACAAAACAGAACAGAAAGATAACTAATATAAACATCGCAAGTTCTTAATTGCGTTGAAGTGATAAGTACGGTTTCGTTTTTCCCTTAGCGTACACCTTTTAGTGATCGGCCAAGTTCCCACATGTCAGTGGTGAAATAGAGATGAACGTAATGAATGCAAGGTTGCTTCCTTGTCTGGAAGTACTACTCGCTCTAGTTAACGCATTCTTCTGACCTTCTCGCGATAGATCAGAACGACATCTTCACTTCTCCTCTCACAGGTGAAGATGTTGTCTAGCATGCCTTAGCTAAACACAATTTATCTCTTTAACACAGATTAAGTACTCGTTTAATTCATATTAACTACCAGAGGATTAAGAACACATCATGAAGAAAGCGATAAACGGAGGAACGGAAATAGACAGAAAAGTGGTGATGAAAGCGATCAAGACATTCAATATATATATTTAGTGTCTGATATATGGTGTGTGAATGCAGAGATAAAGAAGATGAACTACAATGATGAAAAGAGATAGAACAGATAGAAATAGTGCCAACGTCTCGGCACGGATTTGGATGGAGATCTGCTTGTCGGATTGGATGGATCGGACAGATGGATGAGCTTCCCTCTCAAGCTTTCTCAACCGGTAGCAGGGATTTGAGTACACGTGTCACCATTCTCCGCTTTTGCGTTGCTCAGCTGCATCTTTCGATCGAGTGTTCGCATGCAGTGTTGTTTTTATTACCTCATGCGGTTGAAAGTCAGCCATGGATCGACTGTCGCATTACGCCGTCATTGCATTAATCATCTTTTTAGTGTTGATTGATGGGCGCAATGTGACAGAGATGCGTTGGTAAGTTCTTCTTGAGCCTTGATCGCAAGCGGTGACTTGGTTTCCTGCAAAACAGAGTAGAAATCTCCTTTTCTTCCATCTTAACGATGTTAGTGGGTGTAATTCCGATAATTCATAAATATTGTATTTCTAAGCTAATTTCCATACAGTTGGCGCATATTTAATCTCTTTTGTTCGCAATATCTAGATAAGGCAGTACAAATAACTTGTATTTCTACAAGTTATCAGTTTCATGCAAAACAGACTAGAAATATTCTTTTCTATCATCTTGATGGTGTCAGTGGGTGTATTGGCGATAATTTATAATTATTGTATTTCTTAGCCAATTTCCATACAATCAACGCATATTTTCTCTCTTTTGACCGCAATATCTAAGTAAGGCAGCATAAATAACATGTATTTCTACAAGTTATCATATGGCGAATAGAATGTTTCAGTCTCTGTTTTGCGGGAAATAGGTCACCGCATGCGTTAATGGCTCGAAGAAAAAAGGTACGACGCATCTACATCGCTTGCGCCCATCAATTAAGAATGAAGAGATGATTAATGCAATGACGGCGCATGCGACAATCGATCATGAGCTTTAGCGATCAACGCATTTCAACCACATGCGGTAATAAAAAAACAACACCGTATGCGGTGAAAGATCGAAGATATGAAGAGCAACGCATTCGCGGAAGATTCTGACAAGTGTACAGCTTTTAGTTGTGCATTTTTTACGGATTGATTGTGTAACAGAAAGGAATTTTTCATTCCGCCATTTCAAGAACTACCATAATTAGACAGTGGGGACCACAAATTCAAAGAGCCAAGGTCTCGCCTATAAATAGCTTCCTCAAATTCGTTGAAAGATATACATTGATATATTATACATACGGAGATATACTGACACTGAGAGAGAGGCTGGTCTGAAGCGACTTTACAGAGTAAATCCGGGAGAACTACGAGATAAGGCTGAGAAGTGAGTCTTTGAGCAAAGAATTCTTCTTAATCCTGAAGTTGAAGCTCTGTTCAAAGATCAATTCTATCGAGAAAGGAAGCCTGAGAGGGAAGCTTTCCTCTCCACCACATCCATACGTCGGCAAGCACAAATCTCCGATCGAGATCTGTGTCAAGACGTTGACACTCTTTCCGTATTTGTTTCTATTCTCTAACTCATCTTCTGTATTCATCTTCTTTAATCCCTCATTCACAACATGTATCAAATGGTTAATTTTAGAATTAAATGTTATCATCGTCACCATTATCATTTCTCTGTCTCTTTCCATACTTTTATCATCCATTTTCTCTATGATGTGTTCTTAATCCCTGGGGTAAAAAGCGAGAATTAAGTGAGTGAGTTAATCTGTGTTAAGGAATCAATTAAGTTTAGCTAAAGCATGCTCGATGGCATCTTCACCTGTGAGAGCAGAAGTGAAGATGTTATTCTGCCTATCGAGAGAAGGTTGGAAGAATGTGTTCACTAAAGCGAGAAGTATTTCCAGAGATGGAAACAACCTTGCATTCATCACGTTCATCTCTGTTTCACCATAGACATATGGGAATGCGGCCGATCATTGAGAGGTGTACGCCAAGGGTAAGCGGAACCTTAGTTGTGTCCTTAACGCGATTGATGAACTTGCAAAGTTTTTACTCTTTACTCTTTCTCTTTCTGCCTCATTCATAAGTCTTACTATCACATTCATCGACACTTTTGTACAGCTTCACAGTCAGTTCTCGACCCCAGTATCATGTATCATGTATCATAGTAGTTTAGGTATTTACCTTATCAACGTATTTTTACTTTCATCGCAATTTATAGTTTTGTACAAACCAACATTCTTTATTCATTATTAAAATCGGTCGCATGTATCACATAAGTATCGCATTTAACGACAACAATCCCCGTGTTCGATCTCGGATCATTCTGAGAAACTTGCGTTGGAATTATACTTAGTTTCAGCGCAAGGAAACTTGTGACACACACTACTTCATCGCATACTACGAGCATATCACTATCAACGCATATACTTAGAATGTAGTATCGCATAAAATGTCTTTATCGCAAAGCACTCGAGCGCATATAGCACATCATTCATTTCATTCACAAGCCATGCGTTAGAGTTAGATAAAGATAAAGTAGATTTAAATTTCGGTCATCAAGTTTATGGCAACATGAACTTGAATCATTTTCATCATCAGTAGTGTGCATAAGTGATATAAAACATACACAGCATAACATACATCTCGTACCATTACAGTACCTATCTCTCGCTTATGCAGATTTATTCCTACTCTCTCGAGTCTAGATTCTAACCTAACTCTCTCAAGTCTTAGGTTCTTTCTTTAGACTCTCTCTCAAGTAGCTCTAAAGGGATGTTGGGCACAGCATAAAACAAGATAATCGCAAGAAATGAAGATCCTAGGTCATGTTAGCTTAGTTCTTCTCAACCCATTCAATAAATTTAGCTACTCATGCGTGCTTTTAAGAGAATGAACAGATGTAGATAAGCAAGTTCCATTGTATAGATATAGAGTTGAAATACAAAATAACAATGCAAGATGAGAATAAAGAGCCTGGTAGCAATCTCTTGCTTCCAAAGGCTTTTACACTATCTTTTCTACTCTGTTCAAAAGATAGTCTCGCTCTCGCGAGAGTCGGCCCTCTCTCTTCTTTTCATGCCTCTAGGTTCTCTCTCGAGTTGCCCAGAGCGATCTTCCGGCGTCTCTTCCCTTCTCTTGCTCCGCCTTCTAAATAAAAAGGAAAACTATGAACAAGGCTATTCTATCTAAGGGAAAATTCTCTAACTATCCGTACTCCTTTTCTGAATGTTGCCTTCGATATTTATAGAGCTTCGAGGTGAGAGGCGTCTTCTCTCTTATGATTGCACTGATGGGATGGCATTAATTCTCTGTCTGATGCGCCAAATATTTGTCACCAAAAAGTTGAGTGTACTTGCTACAGTAGTTCGTTAGTGGCTTGTCAACTTAATTCAGACTCAACCGTTATCAGCATTATATCCCATTGTGATTTATTATGCTTTTCACCCAGATGCACCCACCAAGTTGTGCCGGCTCTATGCGGCAATCCTTCTTGAGCAGATGTTTGCGAGCACAAATCACCGCAAAGCCTTGCAGTAACGCTACGCTCGACCGTTGCTTTCTTGTGATCGCATTTTACGCTTTGCGTCAATGCATATTCTTCACAAAAATACAAAAGTTAACTATTTTTATGTGATGAACGAATACGACCACAATGTTACAAACTTAATGCTTTTTGGATGCAATCTTATATATTTTATCAATGGAAACCTGCATTGTTTAATAACTTAGCACTGTAATAACGTGCATTTTTTCCCGTTATCACACCCCAAAATTTAAACAATGCTTGTCCTCAAGCATAAGCTAAAGATTTCCTTTACAAACTCGACCATAATCTCTTTTCCTAGATTTCTCACGGATACTTTCTTCAAATCCTATCCATCAAAATTTCCTTAATTCTTATTCAAGTCTCTTCTCAAAATATTTCTAAAATCTAGGGACCGCAAGTTTAACCTTCAAAAGGACTTTTACTAGATTCCAAGACATCGCATGATTTATTTCAAAAAAAACTTTTGTTTTGCACTGGGGTGTTAAATGATTTTTTTGTCCTTGCATATTTTTTACATTATTATTTTTCTCTGACCTCGCGCTGATCCAAGTGCCTCACCTTCGTTTTGGCTTGCCCCCACGTGTGTCATGCGGACATCCAACTACGAGCAAAGTGCTCTTTCTCAGACTAAACTCATACCTATTCGGCAGCGGAGTTGCGGTCATTTATTTATGCGTTGATCACGATTCCTACCTTCGTTTTGGCTTACCCCCACGTGTGTCATGCGGACATCCAACTACGAGTAGGATCTGATCGCAACGTTACGATTTTTTTTTTAAAGAAGTAAAAATAGCAAGGTCAAAAATAAATACCTCACCCCCAAATTTAAAATGCGGCAATGTCCTCATTGCCAAAAGATTGAAAGAAGTCATGCGATGTTCTTAGGAAGTTTGGTAAAGGGTCAGTTTGAAACAAAGCTAGCAGACTACTAACTTCTAGAAATATTTCAGAAGGTTACTTTTCTAAGATTAAGTTGACTCTAGTGTATACGAAAAAATAGAAGTATGTGTTTCATCATTGAAATCATAATTGGCAAAAAGAAAGCATGCGGTGACTTACTAAATTTATCAATGTTAAATGATTGCGGTAACCAAAGAGGATGCGGTGATAAAAAAACAAAGTTGACAAAATAGAGTAGTTGCATCTTTGTGTAGTGCCTCCACAATCGTGTACCTTTATCATTTGCAAAGAAAATATTGAGAGAGTCAAATAATATTAAAAAAACAAAGTTGACAAAATCTCTTACAGTAATCGTTCAGCACGATCGCATTTTTTTTTTATTTTCTCTTCTTTCTTTTTTTAGGAAATAAATATGCAATAACAGATAACAACATTGTGATGAAAGTTCATGAAGTATTGATGTAGAGAAAGGATATTCAAAAGGATTGCATCTCTGATGAGGTACTCAGGGACTGCTTATTTTCCGGTGCAAGTTGGACTTTTTTTACGTCCATGGTGGCTTTTTCTTCTTTTCTCTGTCCTCTGGCATCTTGACTGCCTTAATCCGAAGCTTTTCCCCATTAATGTTCATCACAATCTCCCCCTTGCGCACATCAATTTGAGCGCGACCGGTCGAGAGGAATGGTCGTCCCAATATGATGGACACATCTTCGTTCACTTTATAATCCAAAATGAGGAAGTCTGCCGGCAAGATGAATTTATCAATTGAGATTGCGGCATCTTTCAAATCTCCTTTATGGTGTATTCGGGATCTATCCGCAAGCAGAAGAGTCTCTGTCGTGGGCGTGAGTTTGCCCATATTCAACCGTTTGAAGATTGATAGCGGCATTACGTTTATACTTTCCCTAAGATCGCATAGTGCTTGGCCACTGTAGACCCCTCCAATGGAGCATGGTATCGTGAAGATTCCTAGGTTGCACATTTTTGGTGCGATCATAGCATTTTGTGTTACTGCTATTGTCGCGATCTTGTCTTCATCATTTTGTTTCTCTTTCAATCTTTGCGAGACTGGTGGTAGCTGGACTTCTTCTATCTCATGTTCTAAAGGCTTGAGAGTGGACACGACTTTAGAGTTCATCTTCTCGGGCTTTTCTGAATTATAAGTCAGCGGGTCCTTGGTTGTTACCACATTCAAGTTGGTCGCGATGTGTTCCTCTCCTACTTCCGCAGTCATTTAATCGCTTAGCAAGGAGACTGCTAAGCATTGTTCCTTCCCTGTACCCCCAGCGTTGCGAGGAAGCTCAGTTGAGCTCGGCAAGGCTCCTTGTGGTCTAATTTTTAGCTTGCCCGCAATTTGTCCTAGCTGAATTTCGAGATTTCGGATGGACTTTCTTGATTCTGAAGCACTGATTCATTATTCTCAATGTATTGCTTTAGCAAGCTATCTAAGGACGAACATTGCGGTGTCTACGAACTGCTAGCTTGGTTATGCATTGGACCGTTGATTTGCAGGAAAAATCTGGGTGGCCCTTCTTTTTGCGCCATTGGTTGAAAGCTTTGTTGTTGATCTTTCCATGCGAAATTTGGGTGGTTTCTCCACCCGGGGTTGTATGTATCGGAATAGGGATTATTCTTTATGAAGCATAATGACAACGGATTTTCTACGCATTCTTCCATCGAATGAGCATCTCCACAGATGACACAACTAGCGGACGTTTGAGCAATTGCGTTGACCTGCCCTTTCTTCGCTCCCCTACTATTAATTGTGATGCCTTGTATCAAACTCATCATCACAGTCATTTGATTCTGAAGGGATGCGATGGCCCCGTTGTTCACGTCACTATCTTTAATTCTTAATCTTTGATCGCTTTCCCACCAGTCCTCGTGATTTTTGGAAATGCGATCAGGTATACTTTTGGCCTCCTCATATGTTTTGTCAAGTAGACCACCAGCTGCTACCACATTGGCAGCAGTCTGCAAAGCAGGGTTCAGTCCTTGGTAAAAAAAATCTCCATCAGCAAGCAGTCTGGTAAGTCGTTATGTGAACAGTCTCTTACCAGCCTCTTAAACCTCGCCCAAGCATCGCTGAGCGATTCGTCAATTTCTTGTTCAAAATTCGTTATTAATTTCCTTCTCCTGGCATTCTCAGTTGGTGGGAAATATTTCTTAATGAAATTTTCGACGACTTGTTCCCACGAAGTTATCTCTCCCAGTTCGAGAGAATAAGCCCATTTTCGTGCCTGATCACACAAAGAAAATGGGAACAAAGTTAGCCAAACTTCTTTAGAGATATACGGGAACACACAAATATTGCAGATTTCTATGAAGCTCTGGAGGTGGGCGTGCGAATCCTCGCCATGCCTTCCTCTGAACTATCCTGCAGTCTGGATCATCTACAGCATCACCGGTTTCATTTCAAATCGGGATCCATCAAGGGCAGGCCTCATGATTCCTGGAGAGAAATCGTGGAGGTTTGGCGATGCACAGGGCCTATTAAGATCGTTTTCCAGTAGGATTGGATTCGCCATGACAATTGTTTTTGTTTGGTGCTCCGTTTCCAGGCTGCTCCGCCATATCTTCTTTATCTGGTTGTTGTTGTTGGCGATTATCTCTCAATCGTCGTCGGAACGTCCTCTTAATCTCCGGGTCATAATTCGCCAGAGATTGATGATAACTTGTAGAAATACAAGTTATTTATGCTGTTTTATTTAGATATTGCGGCTAAAGGAGAGAAAAGTTGCATCGAATGTATGAAAATTGGCTAAGAAATGCAAGAATTATAAATTATCGCCAATACACCCACTAACACCATTGCGATGGTAGAAAAGGATGTTTCTATTCTTTTTTGCAGGAAATCAAGTCACCGCTTGTGTTCATGGCTCAAAGATGAACTGAACAATGCATCTTCGTTGCATTGCACCCATCAATCAACAATAGAGAGAAAATCAATGCAATGACGGTGCATGCGACATTCAATCCAGAGCTTAACTTCAACTGCATACGGTAATAAAAAACAACATCGTATGTGAGCACATGATCGACGATGCAAAAGAGCAACGTAATTGCGGAGGATTTAGACGCGTGTACGGCTGATCGTTGTGCATTTCTGACGGGATTGATTGTATAACAGAAGCAATATTCACTCCACCATTTCCAGAACTGACTTAACAATAAAGTGGGGTCCNTGATCGTTGTGCATTTCTGACGGGATTGATTGTATAACAGAAGCAATATTCACTCCACCATTTCCAGAACTGACTTAACAATAAAGTGGGGTCCACACTGCAAAGCGTCAAAGTTGAGCCTATAAATAGCCTCTACAATTCCATTGCAAAAATATACTTGATACAGGCTTATTTTGATACTTGTATAGTGAGAGAGAGACTGGTCTGAGTGCTGATCGAAGAAGATTCAGGAAGAATTAAGAGACAAGGCCGAGAGGTGAGTCTTAGGGAAAATCCTTCAAATCCCTGCCGTGAAACTCTGTACCAAGGTCACTTCTACCGGATGAGCAAGCCTGAGAGGGAAGCTCATCTTTCCATTCATTCCATATGCCGGTAAGCAAATCCACCATCCAGATCTGTGTCAAGACGTTGGCACTCTTCTGTATTTGTTTCTATCTCTTTATCATCAATTGTATTTATCTTTTTAATCTCTATCATTCACACCATGTATCAGACGCTAAATCTTAGTATTGAATGTCATGATCATTTTCATCTCCATCTTTCTATCTATTTTCGTTCATCCATGAATCGCTTTCTCCACGATGTTTTCTTAATCCCCCGGTAATTAGCATGAATCTAACAAGTAAATTAATTTGTGCTAAAGAAATAAATATGTTTAGCTAAAGCATTCTAGATGACATCCTCACCTGTGAGAGCAGAAGTGAAGATGTCATTCCTCCTGTCGAGAGAAGGTTGGAAGAATGCGTTAACTAAAGTGAGAAGTACCTCCAAAGATGGAGGCAACCTTGCGTTCATTATGTTCATCCCTGTTTCACCACAGAGATGTGGGAATGTGGCCGATCACCGAGAGGTGTACGCCAAGGGAAAGCGGAACCGTAGTTATATCTTTAACGCAATTAATGAACTTGTAATGTTTGTACTAATTATCCTTTCTATTTCTGATTCATACATAAAGCTTTGCCACCGCATAACAGATCCTTTGTATAATCTTCACAGTCCATCTCAAACTCGGTATCATGTATCATGTATCTTGTATCTTGTATCATAATAGCTTAGGTTTACTTTTATCACACTTTATTTTATTAACGCAACTTTACTTTTTCTGCACAATTTTACTTTACCACATTTTAATTTCTTGTACACACATAACTTTTATTAATTGAAAAACCCCTGGTCGCATATATCATGAACATAACGCATTAACTAAGAAATCCCTGTGTTCGACCTCGGATCACTCTTAGAAACTTGCGTTGGAATTATACTTGGTTTCGACGCAAGGAAACTTGTGACAACGCATAGTATACTACAAACACATAGTTAATAACACATACATCTAGAAGTAGTATCGCATAAAGTATGAATAAGCATAACACATCATCCACATTCCATTTCCATCCCAAGTCAACAAGTTTATGGCAACATGAGCTTGTATGATCCATCATTCATCAACATCCATATGCTTATTTAGAACCATCAATTCTAGAGTTGTACAATTGAGAGCTGTAAAGAAATCAGAAAAATTACCGTTAGCACACTGAATTGTCGAAGTCCCTGGCAACAGCGCCAAAAACTTGATGTGTTATTTTATGAGATGAAATAAGGGATGAAATGCGGTGATGGTAATTCCACTGAGTTTCCTAGTAAGTCCAGGGTCGAACTCAAGGACTAGGGAAACCGGTATGCGGTGATAATTTTCGAGAAGACTTTACGGTAACCAATAATTCAAATAGTTGTTTTAGGTTGTTGTTTGCGGTATAAAATAAATGTATGCGGTGGAGTTACGAAAAGAGTTGATAATATGGAAGATGCAATGAATATGCGGAGAATGAGTTGAGAAGGGTTTCAGCTAACACTTTCTAGGATGCGTTCATGTTATGGGATCATGCAACACACATACAATAGCAAATCATCACTCAATGCAAATGCTACAACTTCTAATACTAGAATGCATGCGATATATGCGATGAGTCTATAGGACCTACACATAAGCCTCTATTCTTATTTATGCGATGACAAAATGACGCACACACAAATAAGGCGACCACATAATATCATAACCTATCTCTAGGGTGCATGCGATGCATGTTGGCAAACAGACTATCTCTCGCTTATACAGATCTAATCTCGCTCTCTCAAGTCTAGATTTTAACCTAGCTCTCTCATGTCTGAGGTTCTTTCTTTAGACTCTCTCTCGAGTAGCTCTAAAGGGATGTTGGGCACAGCATAAAACAAGATAATCGCATGTAATGAAGATCCTAGGTCAAGTTAGCTTAATTCTTCTCAACCCATTCAATAAACTTAGCTACTCATGAGTGCTTTTAAGAGAGTGAACAAATGTAGATAAGCAAGTTCCATTGTATAGATATAGAGTTGAAATACAAAATAATAATGCAAGATGAAAATAAAGAGACCGGTAGCAATCTCTTACTTCCCAAGGCTTTTACACTATCTTTTCTACTCTGTTCAAAAGATAGTCTGGCTCTCGCGAGAGTCGGCCCTCTCTCTGCTTTCCACGCCTTTGGGTTCTCTCTCTAGTTGCCCAGAGCGATCTTCTGGCGTCTCTTCCCTTCTCTCGCTCCGCCTTCTAAATAAAAAGGAAAACTATGAACAAGGCTATTCTATCTAAGGGAAAATTCTCTAACTATCCGAACTTCTTTTCTGAAGGTTGCCTTCAGTATTTATAGAGCTTTGGGGTGAAAGGCGTCTTCTCTCTTATGATTGCACTGATGGGATGGCATTAATTCTCTGTCTGATGCGCTGAATATTTGTCACTAAAAAGTTGAGTGTACTTGCTACAGTAGTTCGTTAGTGGCTTGTCAACTTAATTCAGACTCGACCATCATCAGCATTCTGTCCCATCGTGATTTATTATGCTTTTCACCCAGATGTGCCCACCAAGTTGCACCAGCTCTATGCAGCAATCCTTCTTGAGCAGATGTTCGCGAGCACAAATCACCGCAAAGCCTTGCAATAATGCTGCACTCGACCGTTTCTTTCTTGTGATTGCATTTTACACTTTGCGTCAACGTATATTCTGCACAAGAATACAAAAGTTAACTGTTTTTATGCGATGAACGCATGTGACCGCAATATTACAAATTTAATGTTTTTTGGACGCAATCTTATATATTTTATCAACGTAAACCTGCATTGTTTAATAACTTAGAACTGTAATAACGTGCATTTCTGCCCATTATCAATCACATAGAGAAAATGGAAACAAAGTTATTCGAACTTCTTCGGTAGAGATATTCGGGAACACAAATGTGTTGCAGTTTCTATGAAGCTCCAGAGGTGGGTGTGCGGGTCCTCGCCACACCATCCTCCAAATTGCCCAGCACTCTGGATCATCTGCAGTATCATCGATTTCATTTCAAATCAGCATCCATTTAGGGCAGGCCTCATGATTCCTAGAGAGAAATCATAGAGGTTTGGCGATGCATAGTCCCGAATGGGCCTATTACGATCATTTTCCAGAAGGATTGGACTCGCCATGACATTGTTTTCATTTGGTCTCCATTTCCAGGCTACTTAGCCATGTCGTCTTTATCTGGTTGTTGGGTTTGGCGGCTATCTCTCAGTCTTTGCCGGAATGTCCTCTCAATCTCTGGGTCATAATTCGCCAGAGATCGAGAGCTGCAAAGAAATTAGAAAAATTACTGTTAGCACACTAAATTGCCAAAGTCCCCGACAACGACGCCAAAAACTTGATGTGTTATTTTATGAGGTGAAATTATGAAACGAATTGTGGTGATCGAATTGGTAATGCTAAAGATGAAGTCATAAACATGATGGCATAAAATGCGATATATAATAATGACCTGACTTTATTTTCTTTATGCGATACTACTTCTAGATATGCGTTATTAATGAATGTTCTTATAGTATGTTGTGCGTTTTCACAAGTTTCTTTGCATTAGAAGCAAGTATAATTCCATCACAAGTTTCTCGGTGTGATTCGAGGTCGAACACAGGGACAGTTTTAGGTTACATGCGTTACATTAGTGATACATGCGATCAGGGGTTTTTCAATTTATAAAAGGTTGTATGTACAGGTATTTAAAATGTGATAAAGTAAAGGTAAGCGGTAAAATGTGATAATAAAATAAATTGCGATAAAATAAAGTGCGATAAAATAAACCTAAACTATGATGATACAAGATACAGGTTACATGATACAAGATACCGAGGTTGAGACTGATTGTGAAGAGTATACAAAGATCGTGTAATGCGGTGGCAAGTCTTATGTGTGAAGTAGAAAGAGAACAGATAATTACTACAAACATCGTAAGTTCCTTAATTGCATTAAAGACATAAGTGCGGTTCCACTTTTCCCTTGGCGTACACCTCTCGGTGATCGGCCGCATTCCCACATCTCTGTGATGAAACAAGGACGAACGTAATGAAAGCAAGGTTGCTTCCATCTTTGGAAGTACTACTCGTTTTATTTAATGCATTCTTATAATCTTCTCTCGACAGATTAGAATGGCATCTTCACTTCTGCTCTCATAAGTGAAGATGCCATCTAGCATGCCTTAGCTAAACACGTTTATCTTTTTAGCATAGATTAAGTCACTCGTTTAATTCATATTAATCACCAAGGGATTAAGAAAAATTCATGGAGAAAGCGATAAATGGAGCAACGAAAATAGACAAAAAAGTGGAGATGAAAATTATCAAGACATTCAATAATACTACTTAGCGTCTGATACATGATTAATGAATGAAGAGATTAAGAAGATGAAATACAACTGATGAAATAGAGTTAAGAACAAATACAAATGAGCGCCAACGTCTTGGCGCCGATCTGGATGGAGAAGTGCTTGTCGGCGTATGGATCGTGTGGAAGGATGAGTTTCCCTCTCAGGCTTGCTCAACCGGTAGTAGGGATCTAAGTATAGAGCTTCACGGTGAGGATTTGGCAGAATCGCACTGAGACTCACCTCTCGGCCTTGTCTCTTCTCTTCCCGGATTTCCTCCGATCAGCACTCAGCTCAGCCTCTCTCTTTCAATAGCCTCATAGCAATTTCCCCCCTGTATCAAGTATATCTTTTTGTGAATTCTATGGGCGTATTTATAGGTGAAAAGCTTTAACTCTCTAACTTGTTGTCCCCACTTTATTTTTATGGAGAGTCCAAAAATGGTGGAATAAATATCTGTCTCTTATACACATCTAGATGTGTATAAGAGACAGGTATCAAGTATATCTTTTTGTGAATTCTATGGGCGTATTTATAGGTGAAAAGCTTTAACTCTCTAACTTGTTGTCCCCACTTTATTTTTATGGAGAGTCCAAAAATGGTGGAATAAATATTCCTTCTGTTATACAATCAGACCGTCAAATATGCACAACGGTTAGTTGTACACATGTCAAAATTCTCCGCGTTTGCGTTGCTCATTTGCATCTTTCGATCGTGTGCTCGCATGCGGTGTTGTTTTTATTACCGCATGCGGTTGAAGTTTAGCTCTAGATCGACTGTCGCATTACGCTAATCATCTCTTCATTGTTGGTTGATGGGCACAATGCGATGGAGATGAATTGGTCAGTTCTCTTTGAGCCTTGATCGCAATCGGTGACTTGATTTCCTGCAAAACAGACTAGAAATATCTTTTTCTACCATCTTGATGGTATTAATGGGTGTAATTGTGATAAGTCATAATTATTGTATTTCTCAGCTAACTTTCATACAATCGACGCATATTTACTCTCTTTTGACCGCAATATCTGAATAAGGCAGCATAAATAACTTTTATTTCTATAAGTTATCACACCCCCAAATTTAGATATATGCTTGTCCTCAAGCATATCTCCCACTAAGGCAATAATGCTAAATTCCTATCCTATATTTTTGTGTCGATTCGTTGCTCCGAATGTTACACTTAGGCACATTACTTGACAACGTAATTTTCTCCTATCCTTGCTAATTCCTAACAAGCCCTACTTTATTCTTCTATATAACAAATTTCTGCTCAAAAATGCTTTTCTAGTTTTTAAATAGAATGTTTACCTCTTCTTTGTCAAAACAACTTGATATGTCTATATGCGATGGTCAAATCTTGCATCATTTATTTAAAGACTGTTGGTCATGATTACACCCTTCGTTTTGGCTTGTTCCCACGGGTGTCATGTGAACATCCAACTACAGTTATGTGCCAATTTTAACTTCAACTCATGATATTCAGAGGAGTTTTCTCTTGCATTCTTTTATTTTTCTTTTATTTTATTCATTTTCTTTTATTTTCATACTGCGTTGTTCTTGGAAACCCACCTTCATTTTGGCTTGCTCCCACGGGTGTCATACGAACATCCAACCACGAGCAGGCTCCTTTCACAACTAAACTCTTATCAGGTTGGGAATGTTTTTTAGGTTTTCCCTTGCGCTGATGGTGGAGTTTGGTATAAAAAAAATTATTTTTTATTTTTTTTAATAGAAAATGAACGTATTTTCTTAAAGACCACATATTCTTGATCTTATCTGCTCAGACCTTCCCCACCCCAAAATTTAGAGATGCGCAAGGTCCTCATTACGTTGTTTGGATAGACTAGACAAACACTTAGAAAAAAAAAATTCAAAAAGAAGGTTCGAGTAGAACTTTGAAAGATAAAAGGTAAAGTATTGCTAAACTAAGAATTAACCAAGTGTTAGTCAGAATTTACAAACTGTGGGAAATGTTTCTAAGTATAAACATATACTACATCATGGCAGCGCAATGAAGATCGCAAAAATAAAATATCAGAACATCGCAATTAATTGACAAAGAATGATAAAAGAAAAAGGCACAGGAAAAAAGAAGTGAATATGTACTCAATGTATTGAATATTAACAAAGTATACAAAGGATTATAAATTAACACAATACAAAAATTTGTTGCCTGTACAGAGAGTCAAAAGAAATTTGATTAAACTTAGAAAAATAATGAATTGAAATTTCCTTTCAAATTTGATTCAGACGGGTGCATGATTAAAAACTAACACCACGCTTCCAATAGACGCAGATACATTTTTGCTGAGGACGGGCAACACGCATGTACTCCCCCAACACACCCCTTATCTAAACACATTTCTGGAGGATCGGGCGCACGATATTGCTACCAGCACATCACTACCTCAACATAGTGTATCTAGCTAAGGACGGCAAAGAACACACACGCGCGCAACACACCCCTCAATGCAATGCATTTGGGTGTAATGGACACAAGGTGTCTCTTGTTAATACACAATGCACCCATCATCGCGTTACCTACCAGTTTTTATTTTTCTTCTTAATTCATTAGGAACGCAAGTCAAAAAAGACTTTACGATGTTTAATGTTTCATTCAATCATTCACAAAAATTTACGAACGGTACTACTAATTTAAAGGAATGGAAATACATATGAAATTAAATTGAAAGGAAATACATAAAGCATTAAAGGCTAATTCTAATAAGCAGTAAATAACGAAATTCAGAAAGCAGTAAAAGAAAACTGTAAAGAAATCAAGTAAATCTAGATAGGGATGCTGATTGAAAGAAGTTCTCAGAATTACCGCAATCGCTTCCCCCGCAAGCGGTTTAATCCTGCTTGCCCAAGTCAATGGTGTCCATGCGTCGCTCGAAGTCGCCTCCGTAGTAAGGCTTAATCCGTTGACCATTGACTTTAAACGCGTTGTTCCCATCTAAAGTTGTTAGTTCCACTACGCCGTGAGGAAAGATTATCATGATTCAGAATGGCCCAGACCAGCGAGACTTCAACTTTCCAGGGAACAATCACAACCGTGCGTTAAATAATAATACCTGTTGACCTTCGGCGAAGTCCGGTNCAGACCAGCGAGACTTCAACTTTCCAGGGAACAATCACAACCGTGCGTTAAATAATAATACCTGTTGACCTTCGGCGAAGTCCGGTCGTTTATACGGTTGTCATGCCACTTTTTGGTTTTCTCCTTATAGATCTTGGAATTTTCATAGGCGTCCCTTCGCCATTCGACCAGCTGGTTCAAACTTCAGCTTCTTGCATGCCCACTTCGCCTTATGTTCCAACTCGAGCGGAAGATGACAAGCTTTTCCAAAGACAAGGGCGTACGGGGACATGCCAATTGGTGTTTTATTGGCAGTCTTATATGCCCACAGTGCTTCATCAAGCTTGGGTGACCAATCCTTCCTAGAAGTATTAACTACCTTCTCCAAGATAGTTTTGATCTCTCAGTTAGAAATCTCTGCCTGCCCATTAGTCTGTGGGTGATAAGCAGTTGTAACTCGATGGCTGACATTAAATTTAATCAACAGGTTGGTGATTATGCGGTTGATAAAGTGAGAGCCTTCATCGCTGATTAAGGCCCATGGCGTCCCATATCGAGCAAAAATGTTCTTCTTAAGAAACTTCGCCACTGTGGCTGCATCATTTTTGGCACATGCGATGGCCTCAACCCATTTTGATACGTAATCAACCGCGACCAGGATATAATGATGACCTTCTGATGGTGGAAACGGGCCCATGAAGTCAATTCCCCAAACATCAAATAATTCAACCTCTAAGATTGACGTCAATGGCATCTCATTTATTTTCGACATATTCCCCGTTCTCTGACATCTGCCGCATTGCACAACGTGGGCATGGGCATATTTAAACAACGTTGGCCAGAAATAGCCACACTGTAGGACCTTTGCTGCGGTCCGCTGCCCCCCAAAATGTCCTCCATACGGGAACTCATGACAAAGCTCTAGAATGTGCTTGACTTCGTGCTCAGGAACGCATCGACGTAATATATGATCAAGTCCAAGTCGATATAGGAATGGGTCATCCCAAAAATAAAATTTGACATCATGTCTTAGCTTTTTCTTCTGCTGGTAAGTATAGTCATCTGGTATTTGACCGCAAACGATGAAGTTCACAATGTTCGCATACCAGGGAACATTAATGTCTACCTCCATTAGCAGCTCATCGGGGAATCTTTCTTCAATATCTTTTTCTTTCCCTTGAACCTCTCAATTCTCCAATCTTGACAAATGATCAGCGACTTGGTTCTCGGTGCCCTTCCGGTCTTTGATCTCTAGGTCAAACTCTTACAGAAGCAACACCCATCGTATAAGCCTCAATTTTGCATCTTTCTTTGTCATCAAATACTTGATCGTAGAATGATCCGTATACACCACAACGTTTATTCTAATTAAGTACTGTCGGAATTTTTCCAGTGCAAATACCACTGTGAGCATTTCCTTTTCTATGGTTGTATAGTTCTCTTGCGCATCATTCAATGTTTTACTCGCATAATAGATAGGATGCAATACCTTGTCCTTGCGCTGACTTAATACTGCACCCACAGCATATCCGCTAGCGTCGTACATCAACGCAAACGGTTGCGTCCAGTCCAGCACAACCAAAATAGGTGCAGTGATGAGCGCATCTTTCAATGTGTTGAATGCTTCGGTGCACGCGTCATCAAAATTATATTCTCGGTCAGCTTCAAGGAGTGCACTTAAGGGCCTTGCGATCTGGGAGAAGTTGCGAATAAATCTTCTATAAAAGCCAGCGTATCCCAAAAAGCTCCTAAGTGTTTTCACGTTTACTGGTGGGGGTAGCTTGGAAATTGCATCGATTTTCGCCTGATCAACTTCTAATCTTGCTTTNCACGTTTACTGGTGGGGGTAGCTTGGAAATTGCATCGATTTTCGCCTGATCAACTTCTAATCTTGCTTTAGAGATTTTATGACCCAGAACTATTCCTTCTTCCACCATAAAGTCGCATTTTTCCCAGTTCAGAACAAGATTTGTTGCCACGCATCTCTTCAAGACCTTTTCAAGGTTAGCTAGATAGGAGTCATAGTTATTGCCAAAGACTAAAAAATCATCCATGAATACCTCGACTGACTCCTCCAAGTAATCTGAGAATATTGCCATCATGCATCGTTGGAAAGTGCCTGCCGCATTGCAGAGTCCAAATGGCATGCGTCAGAATGCGAACGTACCAAATGGGCACGTGAAGGTTGTCTTATCTTAGTCCTCCAGCGCAATTGCTATTTGGTTGTACCCTGAATAGCCGTCAAGAAAATAGAAGAATTCATTCCCCGCAAGTCTGTCTAACATCTGATCAATGAACGGGAGTGGGAAGTGGTTCTTTTTAGTGGCCAAATTTAACTTGCGATAATCCATGCAGATCCTCCACCCCATGGTTGTTCTTGTGGGAATTAATTCATTATGGTCATTAGTGACGACTGTCATCCCCTCTTTCTTTGGAACACACTATACTGAGCTCACCCAGCTGCTATCAGATATTGGGTAGATGACACCTGCGTCTAGCCACTTTACTATTTCCTTATTCACGACCTCCCTCATGGCAGGGTTCAAGCAACATTGCCTTTCTACCGATCCTGTCTTTCCTTCTTTCAGACAAATCTTGTGCATACAATATGAGGAACTGATTCCTCGAATGTCTGCCAAGGTCTATCCTAAGGCCTTTGCGTTATTTCTTAGGATCTGTATGAGCGCATCTTCTTTCTCTTTACTTAGCAATGCAGAAATGATAACCGATAACATGTTGTTACTTCCTAAGTAAGCATACTTAAGGTGCACGGGAAATGGCTTCAACTCTAGCACAGGTGGTTCTTCCAAAGATGGCTTAATGCATTGTGATGTCCATTCAGATAACTTGAGTAGTTCAAAATTTGATTCAACATGAATTGCGGCGCAATCTTCCTCCAACATTACACCGATTCCAAAATCTTCTTCCTCCAGCTTCTTCAGGGGTTCGTGCCATGGTTCTTCCCGTAGTTCTTCAATATATTGGAAATTCTCCATATCACTTAGGTACTTCAACGCATTGAATACGTTGAATTTGACTTTCTGATCATCGAATCTGATGGTCAATTCTCCTTTCTGCACATCGATCAGTGCTCGCCCTATTGCTAGGAATGGGCGACCCAAGATGATAGGTACTTCTCTGTCAGCTTCGAAATCCAATATAACAAAGTCCGCCGGGAAGATAAACTTGTCCACTTGCACGAGTACATCCTCTATCTTGCCCTCAGGATGCTTTATCGATCTATCGGCCAACTGTAATGTGATCATGGTTGGTCTTACGTTGCCGATATCCAGCTTTTTAAAAATCGACAAGGGCATTAAATTTATGCTCGCCCCTAAATCGCACAGCTCATTCCCGACCATCTTCCCTTCTATTGTGCATGTCAATGTAAAACTCCCAAGATCCTTCATTTTGGTGGGGATATTGTTTTCAAACAGTGTGTTGCATTCATATGTTAATGCAACTGTTTCATTTTCCCCAATCTTTCTTTTATTGGCAAGAATATTCTTGAGAAATTTTACATAGCTGGGCATCTGTTCCAGAGCTTCTACTAAGGGGATGTTAATATGTAGCTGTTGCAGAACGTCCAGAAACCTCTAAAATTGCTTGCTATCATCCTTCTTCTTTAGCCTGGACAGGAAAGGTGGAGGATCCCACCGTACTTCTTGTTCACTTGGCTATTTGTTGAGGTTCTGTGCTTGCTGTGTTTCATTATCTGGAGGTTGCGTTGATTGAGAACTCAAGTCTTGAGGAGTTCATCTTTTGTAGGTGGACTTACTTCTGAACTGGTACTTTTTCCACTACTGGTTGATTGGTCATCATCAACAATTAAATCTACTAGTTTTGTTGTCACATCTGGTACTGATGGCATCGGGGCTGTTGTTCTACCACTCCTCAATGTCACTGCATGACATTGCTCTTTACCTCATGGCTTCGGTGCTTCAGAACTGCTATATAGCGTACCAGGTGCTTTCTTCTTTAATTCCCTCGCAAGATGTTCAATCTGCTCTTCTAATTCTTTAAGGGAATTAGCTTGCGCTTGTCTCATTGCCTCGCTCTTCTCAATATAATGCTTCAATGATGTCTCCAGAGATGAGTACTACAAGAGGTATCATATAAGAACGATTGGTCACATGGGGTATACTTTGAGAATTACTTCCCCTTGATAGCTGTTCTGATAGAAACTATGGCTCCCCTGGTTGTGATTCCCGTCCCAACTTAAAGTTGGGTGATCCTGCCAACCAGGGTTGTAGATGTTGCCAAATGATTCATCGTAGACAGAATATACGGGTTGTTGATTCCACGAGCAGACTTCTACTGGGTGTCCCTCTCCATATTGGACACAATTCATTGCGGTCACATGAGTCAACACATTAACTTGCGCTGAAACTTGAGAGAGATTTCTCTATTGGTTAGCCACCGTCTGGAGAAGTGAGGTCATTGTGGTCATCTGATCGACCAGTGCATTCATTGTATCAGTTGACACATCGGCACTTTCTACTCTTTCTTGCTCCAAACCTCTTACCTCGAGCCCGATATCAATCCACTCATTAGAATGTCGCGAGATGCGATCCAAGATGCTCTTAGCGTCCGTATATGATCTGTTCATTAATCCTCCTTCTGCGAAGGCATCGGCAACTGCTTGCGTTGATTGGTCTAAGCCATTGTAAAAGGTTTCCATCAAAATACTATCAGGAATCCCGATATGCAGACAACTCTTCACTAACTATCGGAATTTACACCCAGGCGGTGCTCAAGGTTTCGTAACCCTTTTGTTCAAAATTCAGAACATCCCTCCGTCTTCTTGCGTTGACAGCGGGAGGAAAGAATCTGTTCATGAATCTATCAACCAACTGTTCTCATGCCTCAATCTCGTCTAGCTCTAATGACTAAGCCCACCTCTTTGCTTCATCCTGCAGTGTGTACGGGAACAGATATAGTCTAAGTCCTTCTTAAGTTACACCAGGCATGGAGAATGCGCAGCACATGTCTACAAAACTTCTCAAATGAGTGTGTGGGTCTTCTCCTTGTAATCCATAGAATTGACTCACATTCTAAATCATCTGCAGCATAATAGGTCTTATTTCAAAGCTTACATTCTCCTCAACCATGGGTCTTGAAATTCCTGGTGAGAAATTATAAAAAACAGGCGTAGCATAATCCCTCATAGAGATGTTATGCTCAGCAGCAAGAAAAACTGGATCTTGCACTGACCAATTTTCCCTTTGATTTCCTGCGGGTGCCACATTCTCATTAGCCATGCTTCTTCGCCAATTAATTCGGCCCTGATGAACTCTTGCACGAATAATACACTTGATCTCTGGGCCCGCTTAGAATTTATGAATTACTCCAGTACTCATAAGCCGTCAGACTGCTCTTCGCGTTGAACAGTAGTACAAAGAGATATGTCCTATACATATCACAAACATATTCAACACTAACCGTTAACCACTCCCCGACAACGACGCCATAAACTTGGTAAACGCTAAAGATGAAGTCATAAACTTGATGGCATAAAATGTGATATACAATGATGACCTGACTTTATTTTATTTATGTGATACTACTTCTAGATATGCGTTATTAATGAATGTTCTTGTAGTATGTTGTGCGTTTTCACAAGTTTCCTTGCATTGGAACCAAGTATAATTCCACCACAAGTTTCTCGGTGTGATCCAAGGTCGAACACAGGGACTGTTTTAGGTTACATGCATTACATTTGTGATACATGCGACTGGGGGTTTTTCAATTTATAAAAGGTTGTGTGTACAGGTATTTAAAATGTGATAAAGTAAAGGTAAACGGTAAAATGCGATAATAAAATAAATTGCGATAAAATAAAGTGCAATAAAATAAACCTAAACTATGATGATACAAGATACAGGTTACATGATACAAGATACCGAGGTTGAGACTGACTGTGAAGAGTATACAAAGATCGTGTAATGCGGTGGCAAGTCTTATGTGTGAAGTAGAAAGAGAACGGATAATTACTACAAACATTGCAAGTTCCTTAATTGCATTAAAGACATAAGTGTGGTTCCACTTTTCCCTTGGCGTACACCTCTCGGTGATCGGCCGCGTTCCCACATCTCAGTGATGAAACAGGGACGAATGTAATGAACGCAAGGTTGCTTCCATCTCTGAAAGTACTACTCGCTTTAGTTAATGCATTCTTCTAACCTTCTCTCGACAGATCAGAATGGCATCTTCACTTCTGCTCTCACAGGTGAAGATGTCGTCTAGCATGCCTTAGCTAAACGCATTTATCTCTTTAGCACAGGTTAAGTCACTTGTTTAATTCATACTAATCACCAAGGGATTAAAAAAACTTCATGGAGAAAGCGATAAATGGAGGAACAAAAATAGATAGAAAAGTGGAGATGAAAATGATCAAGACATTCAATAATACTGCTTAGCATCTAATACATGATTTGTGAATGAAGAGATTAAGAAGATGAAATACAATTGATGAAATAGAGTTAGAAACAAATACAAATGAGCACCAACATCTTGGCGCCGATCTGGATGAAGAAGTACTTGCCGGCATATGGATTGTGTGGAAGGATGAGCTTCCCTCTCAGGCTTGCTCAACCGGTAGCAAGGATGTAAGTACAGAGCTTCACGGCGGGGATTTGGCATAATCGCACTGAGACTCACCTCTCGGCCTTGTCTCTTCTCTTCCCGAATTTCCTCCGATCAGCACTCAGCTCAGCCTCTCTCTTTCAATAGCCTCATAGCAATTTCCCCCCTGTATCAAGTATATCTTTTTGTGAATTCTATGGGGGTATTTATAGGTGAAAAGCTTTAACTCTCTAACTTGTTGTCCCCACTTTATTGTTATGGAGAGTCCAAAAATGGTGGAATAAATATTCCTTCTGTCATGCAATCAGACCGTCAAATATGCACAACGGTTAGTTGTACACATGTCAAAATTCTCCGCGTTTGCGTTGCTCATTTGCATCTTTCGATCGTGTGCTCGCATGCGGTGTTGTTTTTATTACCGCATGCGGTTGAAGTTTAGCTCTAGATCGACTGTCGCATTGCGCTAATCATCTCTTCATTGTTGGTTGATGGGCACAATGCGATGGAGATGAATTGGTCAGTTCTCTCTGAGCCTTGATCGCAATCGGTGACTTGGTTTCCTGCAAAACAGACTAGAAATATCTTTTTCTACCATCTTGATGGTATTAGTGGGTGTAATTGTGATAAGTCATAATTATTGTATTTCTCAGCTAACTTTCATACAATCGACGCATATTTACTCTCTTTTGACCGCAATATCTGAATAAGGCAGCATAAATAACTTTTATTTCTACAAGTTATCAATGGAAGTGCGTTGAGCAACAAGTTTTCTCAGTAGAATCTATGTATAAATCCCATTGAGTTTCCTAGTAAGTCCTGGGTCGAACTCAGGGACTTGGGAAAACGGTATGCGGTGATCATTTTTAAGAAGACTTTGCGGTAACCAATAAATCAAGAGTTGTTTTTGGGTTGTTGTTTGCTATATAAAAGTATGCGGCGGATTTGAGAAAAGATAGATTATGCGGTAGATACATTGAATATGCGGAGGAATGGGTTGAGAAGTTCTTTAGCCAGCATTTATTGGGAATACGTTCAAACTATGCAATCTTGCTACACTCATGCGACAACAAATCATTTTCCAATGCAAATGCGGTGCTCCTAGTTCTAGGACGCATGTGATGAATGCGATAACATCCATAGAGCTTATTCCTAAGTCTCTACTTTTTTCCTATGCGATGATTCAAGATGCACACAATGACAAGGTGACCGCACACAATCTTCACCTATCTCTAGGATGCATGTGATGCGTTAATAGAAAACAGTGCTTATTCCTAAGCTTCTATCTCTTGATTATGCGTTCTAATCTCTCCCGAGCCTAAATTCTAACCTGACTTTTCCAAGCCTAGATTCTGTCCTTAGACTACCCTCCCAAGTATCTCTAATGGACAAATGATGCATACATAATACAAGATAATCGCATAAAATGAAAATCCCCAATTATGCTAGCTAAGTGCTTCTCAACCCATTCGACAGATTTAGCTACTCATGCGTAATAAACAGAGAGTGAACAGATATAAAGAAGTAAATTTCATTTTTATAGATAAGTTTAAGTACAAAATGACAATGGAAGATAAGGATAGAGAGCCTGGTAGCAATCCCTTGCTTCATAAGGCTTTTACACTGTTAACTTTATTCTGTCAAAAGATATTCCTGCTTCCCTAGGAGTTGGCCCTCTCTGATCTTGACGCTTCTGGCACTCTTCCAAGTTCACCGGAACGATCTCTCGGCACAATCTCGCTTCTCGCTTCCGCCTTAAGTAAAATAAAAACTAAGAACAAGGCTACTTCTAACTATGGAGAAAATTATTTAACTGTCGAACTCCACGAACCGAACCCCTTCTCTGAAGGTTGCCTTTGGTATTTATAGAGCTTTGAGGTGAAAGGCTTCTTCTCTCTTATGATTGCACTGATGGGATGGCATTGATGCACCGAATATTTGTCACTGAAAAGTTGAGTGTACTTGCTACAGTAGTTCGTTAGCGGCTTGTCAACTTAATTCGGACTCGACTGTCATCAGCTTTCTGTCCCATCGTGATTTATTATGATTTTCACCCAGATGCACCCACCAAGTTGCGCCGGCTCTATGCGGCAATCCTTCTTGAGCTGATATTTGCGAGCACAAATCACTACAAAGCCTTGCGGTAACGCTGCACTCGACCGTTGATTTCTTGTGATCGTATTTTTCGCCTTGCGTTAACGCATATTCTGCATAAAAATACAAAAGTTAATTGTTTCTATGCGATGAACGCATGCGACCACAATATCATGAACTTAATGCTTTTTGGACGCAATCTTATATATTTTATTAACGCAAACCTGCATTGTTTAATAACTTAGTACTATAATAATGTGCACTTCTACCCGTTATCATATGCCCAGGCAAACTACACTACCATAGAGAAGAAGCTTCTTGCGGTAATCTTTGCGCTTGAAAAATTTAGACCTTACTTATTGGGATCCAAAGTTATAGTTCATACCGACCACTCGGCAATAAGATATTTAATTACCAAAAAAGAGGCAAAGCCGAGGCTAATCTGATGGGCTCTCTGATGATGAAAAAATTAGATGTCAATTACTTGACAACTAAAATTTCGTGGACGCAAGATGCGATGCATGTTCTTAAAGTATGCATTGATTGTCATGCGTCGATCGTCATGCGTTGGAATGACTATGCGTTAACGAATGTATGCGATGACCATGCATCCTGTCATAAGTTTTCTTACGCTCACGCCAAGTATAACGCATACGCAAGTTTCTTGGGTGATCGGAGGTCGAACTCAGGGACTTGTAGCTAGACGTATGCAGTAATGTGCATGCGACAGTTGAATAAAACAATGAATGGGAGGTTTCTATGCTAACACTACTCTTACTTCAAACTATCAGACAATGCAATGAGAATATGAATGAGAGATAGAGACATGACAACTAATGACAGGAAGTAAATGGATGGAAAAATAGATAAAATGTGGAGATGTCTTCATTGCAACCCTTAAGAGTGACCGCAAGGGCAACCTTAGTCAGCGCAAGTCATGTGATCATGCTACACACACTAAAAGCCTAAATCTAGGACGTATGCAGTGTGTATGCATCGTGTCCAGATGACCGCATACAACCACCATATCCTACTTCCTGGATGCAGCCATTGTCCTCTCCATAGGGTGCATATGCTATGTAATAACAAACGGAGCTTATTCCTAAGTCTTCATTCTTGCTTATGCAATTCTAATCCAGCCTTCTCGAGCATCGATTCTAACCTAGCTCTCTCGAATCTTAGGTTTTTTCTTTAGACTCTCTCTCGAGCAGCTCTAAAGGTGTGGGGCGCATACATAAGACAACATAACAACACAAACTTGGCTGACGCAAGATTATTCCTATCTCTAGTGAACAATAACTTACATTGCTTAATGCGACCAACCACTTACCCTCCCGGGCAGTTGGTTGTTGTTGACTTTACTCATACACAAGCATTGCATTAGCCTATAGACAGGCGTTGCTACAGCTTCACACCAAGCAAATAAGGCTTTCTCACACACTCACACAACGCACACCTCTCGGTGGTTTTCTACATGCTTCATATCTCTAATCCACATGACTAAGTATGCAATACTCTAGCAATCTCACTAAGTGATGCAATGTAAGTTAAGGATGCTAAGTGAAGAAAGATGTAGATGGAATCGAAGGAAACACAGATATGCATTGAACACATTATGTATTAATTCCTTATCACAAAATTTAATACAATACAATGTAAGAAAAGAAGGACCAACTGGAAGCAATGACTTACTTCCAGCGAACGTGCGTCAAGGTTGTTGGTGGTGCCATGGATGGGTGATGGAGCTGACTCTCCCAAGATCTAGCTCCGATCGATGGCTCCGATCATCCCTCGGAATGGAGGAAGAAGATGAAGAACTCTCAAGCTTTCTTCTCACGCATTTGTCTGGATCGTAGGGAAAATCCTAGATTGCAGGGATAATCCCTGGACAAGTTGAAATTCTACTCATCAGCATCTTTATATAGAGCTTGGATCGTCGAAATCATTAATGGACTGCTCTGATTCTGACATTCGCAGCGCGTTTAGTCCTTTCTAAATCTCTGCTGCTAACGGCATGGTAGGTGTGATGTCAACATCATCTTTTGATTTTCCCAAGGTAGATGTGTTGATGCGTTCATTCCATCAACCTTGTGTTGATCCCTCTATTTTGCGTTATCATGTAGCCACAATCATGCAGTGACCGCATTCACTTAATACCACAACTTTTACACGATGACCGCAATCACTTGACGAGCTCAACACCCATGCGTTGATCGAACGCGTTCGCCTTTGCGATGAACAGTTTCTCCGCATGCGGTCATCTATGTAGTAGTCTAGTTTCCGCATTTGCATCCACTTCCTACGTTAGCTACAAAAATCAACAATTGAACGCATAATAACGCATAATAAGGGTTAGCTGAGATTCTTAATGTTGAATACCACAAGCTCATTTTCTCATGAATTTCTAATATAATTGCCGCATATTCTGCTTAACAACCCTCATAATTCTAAATAAAAGGCCTAAGATGACATGCATTTCTGCATGTCATCATTCTCCTCCTCTAAGAATTTAACATGGAAATAATTGACCGCAAGGGAACGAAAAACCAGGTCGCTGACCACCTATCGAGATTAGAGAATTCGGAAGTAGACCGCATTCAGTCGAAGGTGAACACATCCTTTTCAGACGAGCAGTTGTTCAAACTTGAAGAATTACCATGGTATGCAGATGTTGTCAGTGTCTTGGTCTGCAAGAAATTTTCGAAAAATTACACAGCCCACCAACAGAAGCAGCTCTTTCATGAATGTAAATCCTACTATTGGGACGAGCCGAATCTTTATAGAAAGGGACCAGACTAGATCTTGCTACTCTGTGTGCCAGAGATTGCTTTTCAGCGCATACTTTTTCGATGCCATGACTCACCCTATGGTGGACATTTCAAGGGACAATGCACAATAGCAAAAGTATTACAAAGCGGGTATTATTGGCCAACTCTTTTTAAGGATGCGTGAGACTATTCTATGAAATACGACAAGTGCCAACGCACAGGAAACATTTCAGCGAAGAATGCAATGTTGATGAACAGTATATTGGAATTGGAACTCTTCAACGTGTGGGGCATAGACTTCATGGGACCATTTCCACCATCAAATGGTCACAAGTACATTCTGTTGGTCGTCGATTATGTTTCCAAGTGGATTGAAGTGGTATCATGCATCACAAACAATGCGGCGATCGTCTCCAGATTCTTACAAAGAAACATCTTCACACGTTTTGGCACCCCATGTGCCATAATAAGTGATGAAGGCTCCCACTTTGTCAATGGCATCATTAACAAACTGCTGCCAAGTACAATGTCCATCATAAGATCGACACTGCATATCACCCCCAGACAAACGGCCAAGCCGAGGAGTCTAATAGAGAAATCAAGTTGATTCAAGAAAAGGTGGTGAATCCCTCGTGAAAGGATTGGCTATGAAGCTTGACGATGCCTTGTGGGCATATAAGACTGCCTATAAAACACCCATAGGCATTTCCCCGTATGCGTTGGTGTTTGGGAAGGCATGCCATCTACCACTGGAATTAGAGCACAAGGCGTTGTGGGTAGTAAAAAAGCTTAACTTTGATCTAAAGGTCGTAGGGGAGGAGAGAAGACTTCAGTTACTCGAGCTAGATGAATGGAGACTTCAAACGTATGAAAATGCCAAGATCTACAAAGAACGTACAAAGCATTGGCATGACAAATGGCTGTGTGAAAAGAATCTCCAGGTTGGTCAGAAGGTCTTGCTATTCAACTCTAGGCTACAACTCTTTCCGGGAAAATTGAAATCATGTTGGTCCGGACCATTTATAATTAAAGAAGTATTCCCACACGGTCGAATTAACAAATGAAGAAGGGAACGGCGCATTTAAGGTCAATGGACAAAGAGTCAAGATGTATCATGGAGGAGACTTTTGATATGTGGAAAAAGGAGTAAATAAATATGTGTTCATTGTTCGTTCTCCATGCATCGCTGGTCATGCGTTGAACTAAGGGATATGCAATATGCGTCTGATGACCATGCGTTNGTGTTCATTGTTCGTTCTCCATGCATCGCTGGTCATGCGTTGAACTAAGGGATATGCAATATGCGTCTGATGACCATGCGTTCCTGCCACAAGTTTTCTTGCTCTCTCGCCAAGTATAATGAGATCACAAGTTTCTTGGGGTGATCCGAGGTCAAACTCAGGGACTTGTATCTAAATGTTATAAAGTACTGTGTTGCGGCGAAGAATAAAAGAATATTGAAGTTAAGGGCTATGCGCTAATCCTACTCCTAACTAGATAGATTAAGCAATAGAAGTATGACTATGAGAGTTAGAGACACGACAACTGTTAACGCGTAATAAGATGTATGGAAAATTAGATAAAATGGTGGAGGGGATGACTTAACCACATCAATAAGCTTGATTGCAAGGGTAACCCCAGCCAACACAAGTTATGCGATTATGCTATACACAATTGACTAAGACGCATGCGATTCATATGCGATAGTGTCGATAGGACTTATGTCTAAGTCTCTATTCTTGCTCACGTGCTCTCACACATGAACAAGGAGACCGCATGCCACCGTATCCTACTACTGAACGCATGCGATGTGACTGCATACTTTCATATCCTATCTATAGGGTGCATACGCTGTGTAATAGCAAACAGAACTTATTCCTAAGCTTCTATTCTTGCTTATGCATTCCAGTCTGACTCTCTCAATCCTAGATTTGGTTTTTAGACTACTCTCCCAAGTATGCCCAAATGATGAATGATGCGTTCATAAGACAAGGTAATCACGTAAAGCATGGTTGACATAAGATTATTCCTATCTCTAGGAACACTGCTTACTTTACTTACCCTCTCAGGCAGTTAGTCGCCGCTGATCAACTCATAGACAAGCGTTGCTACAACCTCACACTAAGCAAATAGGATTTTCTCACAGTACCCGCGCAACGCACACCTCTCGGTAGTTTGCTACATGCTTCATATGTCTATGCCGCATGATTAAGTATGCGATACTCTAGCAATCTTACTTAGTCATTGCAATGAAAGTAAAGGATGATAAAAAGAAGTAAATGAAGATGGAATCAAAGGAAATAGAGAAATGTATTGATCACAATATGTATTAATCTCTTAAGCCACAATGTAATACAACACAGAGATAGAAGGGATATGGAGGGCCAGATGGGCAATGTCTTGCTTCCATCAGATGTGTGTCAAGGCTGCCGGTGATGCCATGGATGGGCGGTGGAGTAGTCTCTCTCGAGATCTATCTTTAGTGAAGCTCTGGTCGTCACTTGGAATGGTTGAAGGAATGGAAAACTCTCAAGAATGTCTTCCCACACTTTCGTCTGGATCACAAGGATCTGCCCTAAGGCAGAAGCTCAAATGAATTAAAGTTGGGCTCTAAGGCTTCTATTTATAGAGCTCGATCGCTGACAACATTAATGGTCCTTCTCTGAATTTCTGCTACTAACAGCGTGATTGACCTGCTCTAAATCTTTGCTACTAACAGCGTGGTAGGTGAAATGTCAACATCATCTTTTGAAACTCCCAAGGTATGCATTCGTGCTTGGTTTTCCTAGTATCATTGCATTCTACCACCCTTGCATTCATCCCTCTATTACGGTTATTACTCTATAGCCGCAACCTCTATGCGATGGACGTATATGGTTAATGGCCGCAATATCCATGCATCGAACGTATGTGATCGCCTCTGCAATGGTGAGATTCACCGCATATGAGCAATTCCTACGATAGCTACAAAAATAGACATTTGGACGCATAATAGTGGGTTAGCCAAGATTTTCATTGTTAATTGACACAAGCTCACTTTCTCATGAATTCTTAGTATAATCGTCGCATATTCTTCTTATCAGCCCTCATAATTCTAAATAAAAGGCCTATAATAACGTACATTTCTACCCGTCATCAACCTTCAATCTTGAGAAAACCTCCGTGGACCTGAGGAATCTAGAATGAAGAAGAAATGAGTAGTCCCTGCATTGATATGCGACACAAACTCATCAGGGACGAATCTTTTTTTAAGTATCCTTTGATGTTTTTTTCTTTCATGAATTTATCTCACTTGTTGTATAACCACGACTCTTTAGAATTTCCAACTTTTTCTTTCATACTTTTTATCCTCTTGATATTTAGCAATGATCGTAGTGAACGATTGCGATGGAGCTACGCGATAACCTCAAACACACGACCAGTTCGATCAGCCCATCGCAATCGAGGAATCAGCCCACCGCAAGAAAGGATGCGATCAAAGATGATGCAGGCAATAGAGCAAATTTGGGGGTTGTGTCTTTCCTTGACTCGTTTTATTTCAATTTTGCACTTCTCACATTTCATTTTAATATTGCTAAATTCTACTATCGCATCCTCTTTAAATTGATTCAATCATTGAATTTTGATTACTTTATTTAGTCACCGCATTCTTCCCCGTACCAATTATGATTTCAATGATGAAATTCATGCCTTTATTTCCTACTGCATGTACTAGAGTCAAATTAATTTCAGGACAGTCAATTCATGAAACATTTCTAAAAATTAGCGGTCCACCAGATTTCTTTCAAAATGATTTTTACGAAATTTACTAAGTTCATCACATGAGTTATTTAGTCTATCAGCAATGAGGACATTACTGTGTGAAAATTTGGGGGTGCTAGTATTGTTATTTTCAACCTTGCTACTTATCGAAATTCAATCTAAAAAAAAATTACGTTGAGATCGAATCCTGCTCGTAGTTGGATTGTCCGCATGACATCCGTGATGGCAAGCCAAAATCAAGGTGAGAATCGTGATCAACATATAAACTAAGTGATTGCAACTCCGCTGCCAAATAAAGAAATGGGCATGAGTTTTGACAGAGAAAGAGCGCCATGCTCGTAGTTGGATGTCCGCATGACACCAGTGGGGGCAAGCCAAAACGAAGGTTAGGCACTTGGATCAGCGCAAGATCACAAAAAGAATATCTGAATCACGCAAGGGTAAAAATCACATGAAACACCCCGGTTGGAGAAAGTTTGAAATAAATCATGCGATGTCCTGGAAACGAGTAAAGTTTTTTTAAGGTTAAACTTGCGGTCTCTAAAGATTAGAAATATTTTAGGAAGAGAGCAAGATAGAAATTAAGAAGGCATTGGTTCATGAAATTTGAATAAGGCACCTTAAGAAATCTAGGTAGGGTAAAAGCGGTTGACTTTTTAAAGAAAATCTTTAGTTTATGCTTGAGGACAAGCTTTGTTTTAAATTTTGGGGTGTGATAACTGGTAGAAATACAAGTTATTACAGCTCAAATAAGTAAAACAACGAGAGAATGCGATGGTAAAATAAGCAATATCATGTCCAAAAGCGCTAAACTCAAAGGAATTACGATCGCAAGCGGCCATCACATAAAAACAGTTAATCTACTTATTTTGTGCAGGAAAAATGCGATGACAAAGTGAAATTGCAACCTAAAGGAACAAGGCGTCAGCATGCTTGAAGATTGCAATCGAAAGTCATGCGATCTTATGCGATCACAAGAAGTTTCTTAAAAAGATGGTCGCATAAAGATTGTGCATCAAGGTGACAACATAATAAATCATAATGGGACGGAAAGCTGATAACGGTCGATTACGAATTTAGTTGACAAGTCATTAAAAGCCACATTGTAGCAAGTACACTCAACTTTCGGTGACCATTAATTGGCGCATCAGAGCAGGAGAATTAATACCGCCCATCATTGCAATCATTAGAAAGAAAGGCTATTTCACCTTGAGCTCTATAAATACTAAAAGCCACCAGTGAAAAAAACACGAGTTTTAGAGCTTAACAAGTTAGATAGTTAATCTGTTCAATCATACATATACGTAGAGGATGGAGAAGAGTAAGGAGACGAGGAAGTTGAGAGATCATTCCCGGACAAATCGAGAGATTGCCAAAAAGCGATACAAGGGAGAGAGGGTCAACAGTTGCGAGAGCAAGAATACACATCTAGAACAGAGTTGCAGTGAAAAGAATAGTGTAAAAGGCCACAGGAAGCAAGACATTGCTTATCGGGCTTCTTATCCCTCAATTCCATTGTTATTTTGTATTCGGTACTTTATATACAGAAAATGGAAATCTCATTTCAATCTTGATGGAAATCAAGACATACGCAGTAGAATAAGGACATAATTACACTCTAATTGCTTTTAAACTAAAGGAAAATAGCATGCAATTTGAAGGAAAAACAATAATTAAAATTACCTTTGTAGCTCCCGAAAATCGCTCTTCCTTGCTGAATCTCAACCCAAACACGAATGGACCACCACTAGAGTTGACCTACTATCCTCTTGACACAAAACCGGGTTGTGGGACCCAATGGATGAAGAAAACCGTGAGAGAGAAAGAGATGGGAAAAGAAGATGGAATATTGGTAGGGTTTGGTTTTTTTTTTAGCCCAATTTAGGAAACAATTTGGCAAAATTGGAAAAACTTTTTTCATTCAAAATGAAAGCCCATTTTATAGAAAAAACCATGCAACAATTGCATGAACCAAATCCATAAAAACCCAACACCTATAATCCACTATCTTAGTGGGCTTAATGTCTCCACTATAAGCCAACACATAGCCCACTATCTTGTTAGTAGAATTATCCAACAAAAGTTTGGATATAAGGGCAAAATAGTCATTTGATCAAAGTCAAACTTTGACCAAAAAGTCAACATTTTTACATTTTATGATTTTTTCCGTGTTGACTAATTTTGACCTCCCAAATATGAACATTTCCATTATTTTCGAGCTTCCGAATATGAACATATTCATATTCATGATATTTAAATCACATTTAAATATTAAAGCTGTATTTCTAAGCTGAAAAACCCGACCACTATATCACATATACTTTTCGATTTCTCTCTCTCTACTTAATTCGAACAATTCGAATTATTCTATCATACTGTTCTAAGTTTATTCCATATGAGCTAGTAGGGGAACCTAATGGACCTATAGATCATGGGCTCCAACGATCCGAGATTAGCTGGCTAAACTCTTTAGATGAAGCTAATCAACATTCGTTAACTAACGGGTCATTCCATTAGAGTCCCGTAGTTGCACTCCCCTCACTATAGATATATTTGTTTCCATTTGATATAACAATGATTAGTAAGCTAATCCTTCACAGGTTGTTCGTAATCTCGGCTGGGTCATAAAAACCCGTTTTACCCCTGAAAGTACATCTTATTCCTTAAGTTCCACTGATCCTCTAATGAGCAATTGATTTAAGGTCCAACCTATAAACCGAATCCCTCTCGAGCCAAGGAGAGGGTGGGGCCCCTTGTTCAAGACCTGGATTCAGTACTAAAGGGAACAACCTATTTACTATCCCTATAACGGGTAGGAGTGAATTCCGTCTTG
>NW_024064775.1:200253-204452 GCF_009727055.1 Benincasa hispida | reverse complement strand
GCACCTTAATGGTTAACCAGCTATCCACACCGCATCATTACCCCTGAAATGGGAGGCTTTCCAGCGATATGAGCTGCCCTCAACCTATGCAGATCTAAGGATAAATTCCAATAGTGAAACTGAGAGCTCGATAGTTTACGCTTCAGGTTTTAAGATTAAAGTTACCTAGGTGCATCAATTTACGAAAATAGTAGTTTTTAAATAAAACGGCATTTAGAACGTAAAAAAGTGATATTTCATGGTATCAGTCTATTATGCAAACATCATTGCATAGCGATGCCCCCATCACATATTTCTATAATGAACGATTCATGATCACATCGTTTGTGTACTAACTACAAGTGGGCCGCATCCATTGTCCCCCGACAGGCGCGCCATCTTATTCATATACTTATGACCATTTTGGTATATATTTTGTATGAATCCATCCAATTTATGTCACTCAAAGATTACAAACTACATAAATACAAGGATCTGTTTCTTCTTTCAGATACACCGTTCTGCTGAGACATATTAGGTGCAGAGAGTTGTGACTTGATTCCATGTTCTATCATATAGTCCTGGAATCTTAAGTCCATGTACTCCCTACCTCGATCTGATCGTAGTGTCTTAATTGTTTTACCTAACTGGTTCTCAACCTCAGGCTTATATTCTTTGAAAATTTCAAAAGAACCAGACTTGTGATGCATTAGGTAAATATGACCATACCTTGAATAATCATTAATAAAACTGATGAAATATTCATACCCAAAGAGGTATGAATGTACGAGCTCTAAGGGTATTGTGGCTCTGAGACCTTTTACAGTAAAAGATCTCTTAGTCATTTTTTCCTCAAGACAAGACTCACATGGAGGTAAAGAATTGTCTTCTAACTGATTTAGTAGTCCATTCTTAACCAATCTCTCAATCCTATTGAGATTTTTGTGACCAAGTCTTAAGTGCCATAGATAGGCATTTAAAAGAAACTTTTTGTCTTTTATTCTGAGTTTTGACTATTCTAAACATCTCAGTATTTAAGAAAAAGTTTGCTTTAGTTGGTCTTAACTTATATAAGTTGTTTTCAAATATAGCAGAACAAATTTGAATACCTTTTATGAATATGAACGCTTCATTAACTTCAAAAGATATTTTATACATTTGTTCCATAATACAAGCGATAGATATTAAATTCCTCTTCATAAGAGGTGCATACAAAATATTTTTAAGTATGATATATCTATCGTTTAAAAACAAGTTCAAGTCTCCCACTGCTTCGGTCGAGACAACCTCTCATGTTCCAACCTTGAGGGTGATCTCGCCTTCTTCAATCTTTTTCCAGGAACTAGTTTCCTGAAAAGAGAAGTAAATATGTGTAGTGGCTCCTGAATCCAATATCCAGGTTGAGGTATCATCCTCCACTAAACATGTCTCAGCAACTAGTAAATCATATTTACCTTGTGCTTCTTTCGAGGCAGGGGCCTGAGAACATTCCTCAGTTAAGACAAATCTCAGGTCATCTATTACTAGTGTTGAATTCATATTGTTTTTCCATGTTGAGTAATTATTGTCGTTTAGTTTCTCGGAAGCTAAGATTTGATCTAAAAAGCTAGTCATGCTGAAAAGAAAAACATATCCTTTTTTAGTAAAAAAATTAATTTGTTAAATCCAATCAAGTTTAGAAAAAAAATCTAATAATGTACCCTTAATCATTATATTTTGCAACGATATTTCAATGGTTTAGAATAACCTCCACCGAGGGGTGATCTACTATTCCTCCATTGAACCAAGACTATCTTGACTAGATACTATTACCAGAATAACTCTTATTCCTATAGCAGCTCAATTATCGCTACTTTGGTCAAGAATTTACTAACACTTAGTAATTCTCTTAAGTGTGACCCTCCATTTTCAGACCTCAAAGATCGGAATCATTATGCTCCTGAAGTTGGAAAGACAAGAATGAAAATGGACCTGAGAGACCCTATCTATTTCTAGAGTTTGGGGATTTCCGAATTTTATAATACAGCCCTCCAATTGGTATGGTCGCTTCAGGGTAGACATGCAGGTGCATTATAGGAATCTCACGGTGCAACCTAATGGAAGAGACCGTAGGATGTGTTGACACACTTCCTTCTCCCACTTACTATGAACAACTTCCCCTATTCACCTTGGTATTGAATCATGCAAACACTCTTCAAATGGAGTCCGCTTCCAGGGCGGCCCAAAGCCAAGCATGAATCTCACGGTGTGAACTCTTAGGGACGCTAGAGCTAAAAGTACATTACTTCTCTCCAGCTGAAGTGTTTTAGATGGTTAGGGTATAAAATACTTAGCGATACATTTCGGCTAACTAAACATATCCTAAGTCTAGGTGATTCATCCGAGTATAACTTTGATACTGGATTTTTAACCTACGATGTCTAGGTGATAAAAAAATTTTATTACCTCACACCGCTCACGCATGCTCATAAAACCGGTTAACCTAACTCAGACGCCGGCTCGATCTCCAGGTAGTAGGTGTTCCGTGAACTGTCAACTTAAAAACCTTCAACCTTTGTCATCTTATCTGACTTTTTGCCAAGATATTGCCGGGTGAGTTTTCTTTTAACTTTGGTTTTACAAGATATCGACCTATTTTCTATGAAAATTAGGATTGTTCGATGGTTAACCCTAAATGAGTATGCATCTTAACTTTGTTATAGATTTTAGAAGTCTAGGTTATTTTATAACAATTATAAAATAAATTATAACAATTATAACCCTAGATCATTCATCTATAACATGCTTCCTTCAATCAAACATGCTTTAATATAACACTTATATTAAAACTAAGCATGCATAGTATCTATTTTATAACACTTATAAGATATAACAAATGCATGTCACATGTTTTTCCTATGGTGGGCTTTTAAAACTATATGGCATACTATATGCACACATAATCAAACAACATTATATATCACATGCATAATAAGTAAACAACAGTAAAGTGGACTGATTTTGGCATTAAAAACGAAACAAATAACTAATTTATTACAAAATTCAACAACTAGCTTCCCTGAACCGGCTTCAAACACTTTGAACCATCAGAAACCGCTCAAAAATCACTCAAACCGGCCCAAAAACACCAGAAACCAAGCTGAACCGGTCAAACCGGCTCAACCAGGTCAAACGGACTGGTTCAGATCGTCTGGACCGGCTGGTCAACGCACGCTGGGGCAGTCAACGGAGGCGTGGGCGCGCGGGTCACTGGTGAAGATCGAGTGGATAGCTGGCGAACCATAGGGCTGCTAAGATGGAATTCACTCCTACCCGTCTTTATAGGCGGATAGTAGAGTGAGGTTCGTTCCCTTTCTTTAGCGGTGTATTCCAGGTCTTGAACAAGGTGGCGGGCCCCACACCTGTTCTTTCTTTGGCCCCCGAGAGGGATTTGGTTATATTAGTGTTGGACCTTAAACCAATTGTCATTAGAGGAATCTAGTGCGACACTTTAAGGCAACAAAGATTGTTTAGGTGCCCTATTAGGCAGTATGAAAAATAGGTAATTTCTTACCGACCCAGCCAGACTACGTAACCAACTCTCTGAAGGACTTAAAACTCACACTTGAATCATGCGTTAATGTTTCACATATGGACAAGAAAGAATATATAATCATATAGTGGAGGCGTTCGAGTGACAGAAATACGGGCACTTAGTGGAATGGACACATTAGTTCAACGAATGGTGATTAGATACCGTCTTAAAGATCTTAGCATAGATAATAGTCAGCGATCGCTTTGTGAAAGAACACATGATCCTATAGGTAAATTAGGCATTCAATTTATACTATGCCACTTCATATGGAATATAGATATATAAGCCAAAAAGTTATGTAATAGTACAAATAATATAGAATTTGTAATAGCATAATTTTTAACGTAGGAGAGAGAGAAAAGTGAAAAGTATATGTGCATATAGTGTAGGGTTAAAGATAAAAAAAGTAAAGATTTAGGGATATTTAAATGCTGATTTAACATATAAAGAATATGAATATGTTAATATTTAGGAGAAAGATATGGAATATAATGGAAATATGGTAAAAGAATTCTAAGATACAAAGTAAAAGATTGTTTATTCTTATAATTAAAAAGTCACAAAAATTGAAAGGACATGTATATTAAAAATGTGATTTGATATGTTTTTGACAACACAATACATGAATAGCAATATATTACATTTT
>NW_024064775.1:194763-197298 GCF_009727055.1 Benincasa hispida | reverse complement strand
CGATCTTACCCCTGAAATGGGAGGCTTATTGGGCCAGCGATATTGAGCTGCCCTCACCTATGCAGATCTAAGGATAATTCTAAGTGAACAGGAGTTCATAGTTAGCTCAGGATTAAGATTAAGTTACGTAGGTCATCAATTAACGAAATAGTCAGTTTTATACATAAAATGGTATTTAGAACGTAAAAAGTGACTATTTCATGGCTCAGTCTTATGTAAACTCTGTACATAGGACGCCCCCAATCACATATCTCTATATGAACGATTCAGGATCACATCGTTTGTACTAACTACAAAGTGGGCTACATCCATAGTGTCCCCAAAATAAGGCACCCAACCTTATTCATGTACTATAGACCATTTTTGCTATATATTTGAACTCGATCCACCTTTATGTCACTATATAAAGTTCAAACTACATAAAATAGCCTCGGAAACTTAGTTTATTGGATTCAAGATTACAATTTCAATAACAACTTTATCAAAAAACAAAACAGAATATATTTATTAATTTACAAACTACGAGTTTTAGGACATAAAATCCAACAGTAGGTTACCTAACTGACATCAAGAAATGGCTAGCAACGCAGTTCCAAGTGAAAGATTTGGGGAATGCGCAGTATGTGCTCGGGATTCAGATTATTCGGAACCGCAAGAACAGAACACAAGCCATGTCTCAAGCAACTTATATAGACAAAATGTTGTCTAGGTATAAGATGCAGAATTCCAAAAGAGGTTTGTTACCTTACAGATATGGCATTCATTTGTCAAAGGATCAATTTCCTAAGACACCTCAAGAGGTTGAGGATATGAGACGCATTCCCTATGCTTCTGTAGTAGGGAGCCTGATGTATACAATGTTATGTACTAGACCTGACGTATGCTACACAGTAGGGATAGTCAGTAGGTATCAATCCAATCCTGGATATGATCATTGGACTGCCGTTAGGAATATCCTCAAGTATCTTAGGAGAACGAGGAACTATATACTTATGTATGGTACTAAGGATTTAATTTTTACTGGATACACTGACTCTAATTTTCAAACCGATAAAGATGCAAGAAAATCTACATCGGGATCAGTGTTCATTTTGAATGGAGGAGCAGTAGTGTGGAGAAGTGTGAAGCAAAACTTATCGCCTGATCTGTAGCACTCTGACCGCATGCTCTCCCGAATTTGCCGGCGGATTCCGCAGCTTCGATAACTGACCGCCGTGCGTGCTCCCACCTGCTCACTTCTTGACTCGCTATTGCTTCCGATCGTACTTACCGTGCCGCATTTGCCGCATTCTCGTTAGATTGGCTTAGCGTTCTCCTAGTTGACCATCAGACCGGGTCTACTTGATGGTTTCTGGACCGGTTCTGTTTTGACCTTGTTGAGTTCAGGTTTTGACGGTTCACAGCTTGGTTTTCGGAGTTTTTGGCCGGGTTCTTATGAGATTTTTTTGGTTCCGCGCTTCATAGATTGGTTTAAAAGTGTTTTGAAGAACCGATATCCGGAAGTGCTGGTTGGCTTAAATTTTGTAATAACATTAGTTCTTTTGTATCTTGTTTTTTAATGCCAATATCGCGTCCATTTTAGGGTTGTTATTAACCTATTATTTGCTATGATGAATGTATATAATGTTTGTTTTGATTAATTGTGATACATAATATGTAATGCCCTATAATAAGTTTTAAAAAACAGATCCACCATTAAGGAAATACAATCATGTGACATGGTTCATTTTGTTATTATCTTTATACAGTGTTAGTAAAAATAATAATACTATAGACCATGCTTAAGATTTTAAGTATGATAAGTGTTATATTTATATAAGCATGTTTGATTTTGAAGGAAGCATAGTTAATAGATGAAAATGCTCTAATGGGTGTTATACATTGTTAATATATTTTAAATTTTAAATAAATTGTTATAGAGAATAACCTAAGACTTACCCTAAATCTATAACAAAAGATAAGGTGAGCATCTCATTCGTTAGCCGACGGTTAACACATACACGAAGCAATCCTGAAATTTTCATAGAAAAATAGGAATCGATAATCTGTAAAAACCGGAAGTTACAAGAAAACTCAACGGCCGACGAGATCTTGGCAAAAAGATCAGATAAGATGACTAAGGTTGAGGTTTTTAAGGTTGGAACGGGTTCAAACGGAACACTTTATACTACCTGAGATCGGAGTCGGCGTTTGAGTTAGGTTAATAACCGGTTTTATGAGGTCATAGCGTGAGCGTGTGAGAGCTATATATAAATTAGTTTTGTTGTATCACCTAGACATCGGTAGGTTAAAATAAAATCGCAGTATAGTATAAATTATACTCAGTATAGAATCACCTAGACTAGATATGGTTTAGTCGATAATGTAATCGCTAAGAAAGTATGTATTAATACCCTAAACTACCGCCTAGAACACTTTCAGCCTGGAGAGAGTAAATGTAACTTTTTTAGTCTCCAAGTGTCCGTAAAGATGTTTCGACATCCGTAGTGAGATTTCGTCATGGCTTGGCTTTTGGGCTGCAGCGATCTGGGAGCC
>NW_024064775.1:188130-194106 GCF_009727055.1 Benincasa hispida | reverse complement strand
GGGTGCATGGAACATTAAGACATACGCAGTGAATTAGGACTCTACATTACACCTCTAATTGCTCTTAACAGTTAAAGGAAATAAGCATGCCAATCATGAGGAGGGAAAACAACAGTGAATTAAAAGTGTAGAGTGCTTTACCTTTTGAACGCTCCCCGAAAGCCGCCTTCTCCTCGTTGAATCTCGACCCAAACTCTTTTTGAAACCACCACTTTAGAAACTTGACCTTTACTATCCTTCTGCGACTTAGAACGAGTTGTGGGACTTCGCAAGCACTGGATGCAAAGAGAGAACACGAGGAGAGAGAAAAGAGATGAAAAATAAGGAATGGCAATTTGAGTAGGTTTGGGTGTTTACTTTTTTTTTCTTTCACAAGTTGCTAATTTTCCCAGCCCCCAAAATATCAGAAAAACTTAATTAATTCAAAATGGCAAAAGTCTTTTTGAACTAAATTGAAGAGGCCCAATTAATAGAAAAAAAAAGGCATGCAACAATTTCGCACATGAAAAAACTTCACAAAACACCCAACACACCTAAGAATCCACTCACTTAGTTGTGCTTTAATGTCTTCCACTACTAAGCCAACATCATAGCCCACTATTTTGTTAGTGAAAAATGTATCCAACAAAAGTTGGAATTTTCCACTAACCTATAGTCAAAAAGGCAACAAATAGTCATTGCGTCAAAGTCAAACTTTGCACCAAAAAGTCAACATTTTTTGATCTTTTTATGATTTTATCCGTGTTGACTAATTTTGACACTCCCGAGCATTGAATCTGCCATTCATTTTGTTTTCGAAATTCAAATCACTATTTGAACTATCAAGTCGGTCAAACCTTATTCTTGACTTTTGAAAGTCGAAAAAAAAAACCAACTCTTTGACTTTTACAACTTTTGACCATTTCCATTTATTTCACGAGCTTGCGCCGGAATACATGAACATATTCATATTCTTGATATTTAAATCACATCCTTAAATATTAAAGTTGTTTCTCTCTCCTCTATCTAATTCGACAATTGAATTATTTATCTATTCACATACTAATTTTAAATGTTTATTCCATAGAGCTAATAGGGGAACCTAATGGGACCTATAGATCATGGGCTCTAACGATCCGAGAATTAGCTAAAAGCTAAACTCTTAGACGGAGCTAATCAACATTCATTAAAACTAAGGATCCATTCCACTACCGCTATGTTGCACTCCTTTCACTATAGATATATTTGTGATCAATTTGCACTATAACCATGATCTCGTAAGTTAATCCCTTCACTTAGGCTTGTTCGTAATCTCGGCTGGGTTCATAAAACCATTTTACCCTCCAAAGACCACATCTTGTTCCTTAAGTTTCACTGATCCTTTAATGCAATACATTGGTTTAAGCCGTCACAACCTTCCATCTAAAGCCTGAATCCGCGTGCTCAGGCCAAGGAGAGAGTGGGGCCCCTTGTTCAAGACCTGGATTCAGCTACTAAAGGGAACAATCCTATCTACTAATCCCTCATAATGTCGGTAGGAGTGCAATTCCCTCTTGCACCCTATGCTTTCCCAGCTATCCACCCCAATCTTACCCCTGGAAATGGGAGGCTTATTGCGGCCAGCGCAGTATTCGGAGCCGCCCTCACCTATACAGATCTAAGGATAATTCGAAGTTGAAGCAGCGCACGCTGTACCTCCGACGATATCCTAGGCTCAGGTTTTCCTAAAGACTTAATGTACCTTGAGGTAGACCATTCAATCTATACACACCTACGGTATAAACAGTAACGGTCAGAATCTTTATAAAAATACAAACGCGGCATCTTAGACATCCAAACCTATCCGACAGACCGTCCTCAAGCGACAGACCATCTACACCACGTGAACACCTTCAGTCATTCGACTCCGGTTCTACTAACACACAGTCTCTGCATTGCCCACAAGTCCAACAGCTCATGCATCAGGGATGCCCCCACCCCAGCCTCTCACACAATCACATCTCTCACCATATCCCACACACATAACCCTCGACTCGACGATTTCATGTACCTCACACCTTCGCTCACTGCAGTATGCAATACCTAATGTAATACTAAACCTGACCAACTCATACAGTAGATGGCCGCCAACTGCTCACTCCTGTATAGTGTCCCCAGACTAACAATAGACTGGCGCCCAGTCACCCCCTTATTAACAGCACAGTATACTAATTTGACACACATTTGGCCTTTATAATATTTGTACTTACGTAATCCATCATTATTCTATGTCGTACGTACACATAAAGTCTTACCAAACTACAATTAAAATACAGCCTCTAGGGATCCTATAGTATTTCACCACTCCTGATTCAACATTACAATTTTCAATAACACACTTATTCGCCAGATACAACTAAATCCAGAACTAATCCGTGTTGATATTACATTTACACCAACTCCATACGAGTTTTTAGGAACAGCATTAAGAATCCCATAACTCAACAACATCTCCCCGCACCGCTTGCGATCCTAAAACTGCCTAGTGGAGCTATCGCAATGTTGAATTCTTAAGTGAGAAACACACATCTCATTGAAGCCTACAGATAAACCATACTGAATACAACTCTACACACGAAATCAGGCGACAACCTATACCTAACAACAGTTCTCCCACACTCATATCCTCACGTTACAATACCTTCGAGATTAGGACCTGAGGACTCTGTAGGTGCACCTTTCAAACCACTGTTAGCCTGTGGAGGGCCTTTGTCAATAAAGCGACTGCTACCATCTATACATCTCACCAATGTTTTTGCCCGTCAGCAGACCAATCGTAGTTCCATGCATCTATACGTGGAAGCCTGAGTCCATACCACCTCACCCACACCACTATGGTCATCCCACAGAATGCCATGTTATAATTCTCCCAAGATATCAATATGGTATATGTAATACTAGGCGGCCTCAATCAATGCTTGTCCTCACTGCCTTGCGATGGCTCTTCTTGGGCTTTTCTTCGAATTGCACACACCGCTCGACCCCCAACTCTATATCAGATAAGCTTATCACCAATATAAGCCACCGTCGTCCAACGATCTCGAGACGCATCAAATTATCAGTTCGCGCGCGTGATAGGAAGATGCATATTCCTGAGTGTAATTCCATGATAGACTCCAAGATCTGTCCAAGAAGCATATACAGCCTCCCACAAGCCCAACTCTAACGCTACTACGCGCCCCTTCACCTCTTCCGATGCCAGTGCCTGCCATTCACAAGACAGCTAAGTATTCAAGCTCTTCCATTTTGTCTGTGAAGTCCGCAATCTCCGGGTCTAGGAGCTTCTCTTGGGTCTAAGAGCAGAATCAGGTCTGTGAGCCAAAATTCTCCAATTTTGTCGTTGTCCTCTCTCCTGGAATAAAGAAATTACAGCCTAATTTCAACTCTAATGACTCCAACAAATTTACAGACCCTTTTTCACACATTAATACTCATAAACATGTGAGCAATTACAAATTTCCACTAGAAATTTAAAGAAAAACAATGCCAAAATCATAATAAATCCACTTTAGTCCATATTTCATTCAACACTTGAATAGAAAGGAAAAAAACACCCACCAAAAGCAATTAAGCGTAATTATAGCATGCTCTAATACCACATGATGGAACTCGAGACATACACAGTGTAAGTGTTTGTCTAGTCTATCCAAAGATGGTGGGATAATTATTCCTTCTGTTATGCAATCAGACCGTCAAATCTGCACAATCGTTGGTTGTACACATGTCATAATCCTCTGCATTTGCGTTGCTCAGCTGCATCTTTCGATCGGGTGCTCACTTGCAGTTTTGTTTTTATTACCGCATGTGGTTGAAATTTAGCTCTGGATCGACTGTCGCATTGCGCCATCATTGCGTTGATTATCTCTTTATTGTTGATTGATGGGCGCAATGTGACAAAGATGCATTAGTCAGTTCGTCTTGAGCCTTGATCGCAAGCAGTGACTTGGTTTCCTGCAAAATAGAGTAGAAATCTCCTTTTCTTCCATCTTAATGATGTTAGTGGGTGTAATTGCGGTAATTCATAACTATTGTATTTCTAAGCTAATTTTCATAAAATCGACATATATTTACTCACTTTTGGCCGCAATATCTAGATAAGGCAACATAAATAACTTGTATTTCTACAAGTTATCACACCCCCAAATTTAGATATATGCTTGTCCTCAAGCATATCTTCTACTAAGGCAATAATGCTCAATTCTTATCCTATATTTCTGCGTCAATTGGTTGCTCCGAATGTTACACTTAGGCACATTACTTAACATCACAATTTCTTCCTATCCTTGCTAATTCGTAACAAGCCCTGCTTTATTCTTCTATATAACAAAATTCTGCTCAAAGATGCTTTTCTAGTTTTCAAAATAGAATGTTTATCTCATCTTGGCAAAACAACTTGATATATCTATGTGCAGTGGTCAAAACTTTTGCGTCATTTACTATAGACTGTTAATCATGGTTACACTCTTTGTTTTGATTTGTTCCCACGGGTTTCATGCGAACATCCAACTACGGTTGTGTGCCAATCTCAACTTTAACTCATGATATTTAGAGGAGTTGTCTCTTGCATTCTTTTTTTTTTCCATACTGTGTTGTTCTTGGAAACCCACCTTCATTTTGGCTTGCTTCTACGGGTGTCATACGAACATCCAACTATGAGGAGGCTCCTTTCACAACTAAACTCTTATCAGGTTGGGAACGTTTTTAAGGTTTTCCCTTGCGCTGACATTGGAGTTTTGTAATTTCTTTTTTCACAGAAAATGAACGCATTTTCTTAAATACTGCATATTCTTGATCTTATCTGCTCGGACCTTCTCTACCTCCAAATTTAAAGATGAGCAAAGTCCTCATTGCGTTATTTGGATAGACTAGACAAACACTTGGAAGAAAAATTTCAAAAAGAAGGTTTAAGCAGAACTTTGAAAGATAAAAGGTAAAGTACTGCTAAACGAAGAATTAACTAAGTGTTAGTCAAAATTTACAGAGTGTGGGAAATGTTTCTAAGTATAAACATATATTACATCATAACAACACAATGAAGAATGCAAAAATAAAAGATTAAGAACATTACAAATATTGACAAAGGATGATAAAGAGAAAGGCACAGGCAAAAAGTGGAGTGAATATGTACTCATTTGTATTGAATATTAACAAAGTATAAATAATTACAAATTAACGCAATACAATTTTTTTTTTTGCCTGTACAAGATTCAGAGGATTTGATTAACTTATAAAAGAATAAATGAATTGAAAAGAATACATAATGGCCGCATAAAATAAAGAAAAGGAAAGATCAATGTTGAGGGGCAGGAGGATCTGGAGGAAGGTTTTGAGGTGATGCAGGAGGATCTTCTTCAAATTTCAAGTGCTGTCGGAGATGCGGAGGCATCATCAGACCATGAAGATATGTGGCGAGAAAATTGAAATACTCCTGGTTGTGCTCCGCAATCTGTCGTTGGTGCCAATGGATCTTATAAATATTGCTCTGCATGTTGATAAGCGAATCCCTTGATGTTGTAGCACTGCGCTAATATCATCAATTTGCTCCATTACCACTTCAAATCTCTGGTTGAAGAAGTGTTGTTGTTGAGAAAGAAGTTATTGTTGCTGAGAGAAAAAGGATCTCATTTCTACTAACTCGGAAGCCATGGAGGTGAAGGAGGATTTTGCCTACGATGTCTCACCAGCATCGTTTTGGGGTTGGGCAGAGGTGCCTTCACCCAAATCGTGTGGGTCATCATCTTGCGACGGTGGGATAGAAGGTTGTGGTGATGATGTTGCTGGTGAGTAGATTGGTGGGAATGCGGTGGGAGAGTTTGGAGTTAGGAGAAGGTTGATGAAATGCTCATGGAGTGGAGAAGAAGGTTATGTGGGTGGGCTTGGAGGGCTTGGAGGGAGAATGACTAAGGGAAAAGGGTCCATAGGTTCCTCATCAATGCCTACGCCCATGGACAGACACAT
>NW_024064775.1:168758-187800 GCF_009727055.1 Benincasa hispida | reverse complement strand
CATGGGAAGAAATACTGCCCTCGGATATGCCCCACCAGTGATCTGATCTGCCTTGCGATCAACTGCCCTACGTCGATTGGAATGCCGCATGCGATGCAGTATGCGGCCATGACCTGATCCCTTGATACAGTTCTATCATGCATTGTTGGGATCAGCCGCTTTTTGACCAAGTAGGCCCAAAGCCTTCCCTCCGAAAGCAAGGGCTTGGATTCCAAGGTGCAGATGCCTTAGAGTGAAACCGACCACTTCGTGCCTGGTTGCATTAATACCCACAGTGCATCCTCCATCTGCTGCTCCCTAGGATTGTCAATAATTTTGTTCCCCGGTGCATCAGGGTTGTCCTTCATTTGATATATCTCGTTGATGTCTCTTGCGTTGAAGGACATCGTTTCTCTTCCGAGGATCACCACATCCCTGTTTCCATGTAGACGCCCGCGGTAGAAGTCTCGCACTACCTGTGGCATAATGATGGATGGCCACTGGCAAAATGTGTCCCAGCCATGTTCCACAATCACACTTGTGATGAGGTCAGGTAGTTGCGTTGGCGCAAGAAAGAAGCCCATCTCTATCAGCATATCGTCATTTTCCTTTCTCTTTGATGAACGTTTTCTGGCCGATGCGGGCTCGCTACTTTCTACGATTGCCTTGCCTTTTTCTTTACCAACGCAAGGCGGGCTGCTTGCCTTTGTCTCTTCTCCCGCTCTTTGTGTTGCTCTTCCTTCTCGCGCTCTATGGGTTCTTTGCCCTTCTACTTATATAAGCGCCGCAAATTAGCTTAGCGCTTCTTCTCCTTCTCTTCTGCCAATCTCCTCTCCTCTTCCTCCTTCTTCTTTTTCTCTTCCTCTTCCTCTTGTCTTTCTTCTCTCTCGAACTCTTCTACAAACTACTCGGAGGCCAGAAATAGACGTTGTTCCTCTTCGTTCCTCTGTATCCCTTCGAACCTTGCGAGCTTATTATTACTGTGCATTTCCTCATCTTGTAGTCTTCTTCTGCGATTTGCTTCTGCCATGATGAGTTTTGCGCGCTCCATTTTCTCCTGCTTTTCCTCCTCTTCTTTTATTTTTCTCTCTTTTTCTTCTAATGTGATGATCAGCCTTTGAGGGTCGATAGTAGACCCTTGCGGCGCATTCTCCCTGCGATGCCGCATCAAGGGGGTTCCTTCTCCTTCTTCTCCTTCATCGGCCGCAACCATTTGCGTTGTTTCAGGTTGCGCTGGCTCCATCAACTGTGTTGTTTCCCCCCATCCTCCCTCACGGAGGTTGATTCTCCATCCTTTTCCAGGCTCACAACCCTCTGTTTCGCTTTTTCTTCTTGTCTTAAGCGCCTTTCTTCACACCGATGCATTTTTCTTTCTTCCTTCTCCTTCTTCTTCCTTTCCTTCTTGGCCTCCTCATCTTCTCATCATCCTTTTTCTCTTTATTCCTTTTCTCCTTGTGATGATGTGAAGATTCAACCTCTCCAGCCTTTCTCCCTTTGTTTTTCTTCTTTTTCTTTTTCCCTTCAACTACTTCTGGTTGCGTCTCCACTGCAACCTCATCGATCGCAACTGTAGGAGTCTCAACCGCAACTTCAGCCTCCTCAGTCTCCTCTACCGCAATCTCTTCCTCCGCAATTCTGGAGGGTATGTCATAGGTTTTTGCGTTGTCAGTCATCTCAGGAGCCTCTAGGGCTAGAATGCCTCTTCCTGTTTCTTCTTCAGTCACCACTTCCTCCGCCACCACCATTTCTTCCGTTACCCTCACCGCCACCTCCTCCGTCGACAGTGGTTGGTTTATAACCCCTGCCTCAGGTAGTCCACCTCCTTGCTCCAAATTGCTCAAAATGTTACCAAACACCTCAGTGTCATCGCGTCTCTTCTTCTCTCTCTCAGTTGAGACAACTGAGGTTGGAACAAGGGTACTTTCAATGCTTCGCCCCCTCTTGAACAGAGGAAGCCGGATGGCCAAGGGGTTTCTCTGGTTTCTACCGGCGTTCTTGGGACGGTGTAGGGTTGTCTCTTATACACATCTAGATGTGTATAAGAGACAGACGCATACATCCTCGCAACACACCCCTTAACTAAACACATTTCTGGAGGATACCTCAACATAGTGCATTTAGCTAAGGACATATACGCGCACAACACAACCTGTCTCTTATACACATCTAGATGTGTATAAGAGACAGCCCCTTAACTAAACACATTTATGAAGGATACCTCAACATAGTGCATTTAGCTAAGGACATATACGCGCACAACACACCCCTCAGCTCAATACAGTCGAGTTGGGTGAACGCAAAGCGTATCTCATTGGTTCAAGATGTGTCCATTATCGCCTTGCATACTTGTTGTTAATTATATGATTTTATTATTTTTTTTTCCATCAACGCAAGTTGCCATGACTTACGGAAATAAATTTCTCTTTATTTCTCATTCATTCACCATTTAAAGACTAACGCATTAATTACAGAAAAGTTCAAAGAATTAAAGACATACGGAAATAAATGCAAAGGAAATAAATGAAGAATCAATTCATAAATTCATGAAGAGAATTAAATGCAGAAATAAAGACAAAATTCAAGAATTCAATAAGATAGAAATTTAATGAAAGCATTAAACATAGTTGTGAGATATGGACCAAAAGATGCGTTTCCTTGAATGGGCGCAATCCACATCCCTACAAGCGGTCCTGCTTGCCTGCCCAATGTCCTAGGGACATTGCTTCTTTTCGTTGGATCTCGAGGCTTTTGAATTGTTGGGAAACGTTCCTGGTGCTCTACTTCTCAGTCAGATGCCAGCTGGCTCACTTGGATCTCCAAATTCTTAATTGAAGACACCTGCGCTCGCATTACTGCGTCATTTTTGTCCATGTATTGTTTTAGCAAGGTCTCCAACGAGCTTCCAGAAGTGTTAGAAGATGAGGGTTTCTCGTGCTGCGATTGCCTTGGTTGCCCTTGATTGGAATTATGGTGAAAAGAAGGATTCCCTCGACTGCCACCTTGATGATTGATTGGCCCCCCTTGGTTAAGATTGCCTCCCCAACCGAAGTTAGGATGGCTCCTCTAGCCAGGATTATAGGTGTTGCTGAAGGGGTTGTTCTAGATGGCACATACTTGTTGGATGTTCGATGGGCACATTTTCGCTACGTGAGCCCCTCCACAATTAACGCAACTTATTGTGGCCACTTGAGCCGGTGCAGCAAGTTGTGCTGATTGTTGAGAGATGGCTCCTTGATTGATTGCCATCGATTGAAGGATGGTGGTCACCGCGGCCATCTGAGCGGCCAATGTGATCATTGTCTCCGCAGGGACAATGGCAATTTCGTTCTTTCTTCTTTTGGCGCCTTGGCCTCCATAGCCATCATCAATCCAATCATCCATGTTTCACGATATGCAGTCAATGATGACCTTAGCCTCAGTATACGTTTTGTCCATAAAACCTCCTACCGCGGAGGCGTCAGCAACAGCCTGCGTTGATCGGTTCAAGCCGTTATAAAAGGTCTCCATCAAGACGCAATCGAGGATCCTGATATGCGGGTAATTTTTCACCAATCTTCTGAATCGCACCCAAGCGGTGCTCAGGGTCTCATTTTCCATCTGCTCGAAGTTTAGCACATCCTTTCGTCGCCTTACGTTGACGGCCGGTGGGAAGAACTTCTTCATGAATTGCTCCACCAATTGATCCCATGATGTAATTTCATTCGGCTTCATTGAGTGAACCCACCTCTTGGCTTCACCCCTCAAGGTGTAAGGGAACAAATACAGTCTAATACTTTCCGGGGTTATGCCAGGTAACGAGAAATTGTCGCACATTTCAACAAAGCTGGTCAGGTGGGCATGTAGGTCTTCACCTTGCAGACCCCCAAATTGCCCTGCATTTTGGATCATTTATAGCATGACCGACTTAATTTCGAACCTTGCATTCTTCTCAATAGTAGGCCTCGAAATCCCAGGCGAAAAGTCATACAGGTTGGGTGCCGCATAATTCCTCATAGGAATGTTGCGATCAGCTACCAAGAAAACAGGATCCTGCGCTGGTCTAACAGCCCCTTGATTAACTATAGGAATCACATTGTCATTATTATCGGCCATGTTGACTGCCTTCTTTTGCCTTATCCGATTTTGACGTGGCCGTGCACAAAAGATACGCTCGATCTCAGGGTCAGTTTCGAATTCTGATTTAGCACCAGTACTCATAAACCATCAAGCTGCTCTCCGCGTTGAACAACCAGTACAACAAGATCTGTCCTGCAAAATACCACAAATACACTCAAACAATAAACCATTAACCAATCCCTGGCAACGGCGCCATAAACTTGGTGAACGTAAATTGATGCGATGCTTAGATGATGTGCTACAAGCTCATGTTGCCATAAACTTGTTGCCATGAATTGAGATATACAATGCAAGCACGGTTCAAGTCCAAAGATATACAACAATGACCTGACTTGATTCAATTTATGCGATATTACTTCTAGATATACGTTATTAATGGATGTTCTTGTAGTATGCTGTGCGTTGGAACCAAGTATAATTCCATCGCAAGTTTATCGGTGTGATCCGAGGTCGAAACAGGGACTGTTTGAGGTAATTGCATTATGTTTGTGATACATGCAACCAGGTTTTTCAATTTATAAAAGTGTTTTTGTACAGGTATTAAAATATGGGATAAAGTAAAGGAAAGCAATAAAATTGCGATACTAAAATAAAGTGCAATAAACCTAAGCTAAGATGATACAAGATACTGAGGTTGAGGAGGGCTGTGAAGATTATACAAAGATCGTTTAATGTGGTGGCAAGTCTTATATGTGACGCAGAAAAGAAAAGATAACTAATATAAACAGCGTAAGTTCCTTAATTGCATTAATGATATAATTGTGGTTCTGCTCTTCCCTTAGCGTACACTTCTCGGTGATCGGCCGCGTTCCCACATTTTTGTGGTGAAACAGAGACGAACGTAATGAACGCAAGGTTGCTTCCATGTTTGAAAGTACTACTCGCTTTAGTTAATGCATTCTTCTAACCTTCTCTCGATAGATTAGAATGGCATCTTCACTTCTGCTCTCACAGGTGAAGATGACATCTAGCATGCCTTAGCTAAATGCATTTATCTCTTTAACCCAGATGAAGTTAATCGTTTAATCCATATTAATTACCAAGGGATTTAGAAGACTTTATGAAGAAAACGATAAACGGAGGAATGAAAATAGACAGAAAAGGGAATATGAAAATGATCGAGACATTCAATATTTCTATTTAGCATCTGATACATGATTTGTGAATGAAGAGATAAAGAAGATGAAATACAGTGATGAATAGAGTTAGAAACAAGTACAAATAAGCGCCAACATCTTGGCACCGATCTGGATGGAGATTTACTTGCCGGTGTGAATGGATCGTGCGAAAGGATGAGCTTCCCTCTCAGGCTTGCTCAACCGGTAGCAGGGATCTGAGTATAAAGCTTCGCGGTAGGGATCTGGCAGAATAGCACTGAGACTCACCTCTCGGCCTTGTCTCTTCTCTTCCCGAATTTCTTCCGATCAGTACTCAACTCAATCTCTCTCTCATTGATCTAGCATCAATTAGCCCCCGTATCAAGTATATTTTTCTCTAAATTCTATAGGGGTATTTATAGGTGTAAAGCTTTGACTCTTGGCTGGTGGACCCCACTTTTTGTTATGGAAATTTCGAAGATGGTGGGATAATTATTCCTTCTGTTATGCAATCAGACCGTCAAATCTACACAACCGTTGGTTGTACACGTGTCACAATCCTCCGCATTTGTATTGCTCAGCTGCATCTTTCGATCGGGTGCTCACATGCGGTGTTGTTTTTATTACCGCATGCGGTTGAAATTCAGCTCTGGATCGACTGTCGCATTGCACCGTCATTGCGTTGATTGTCTCTTCATTATTGTTTGACGGGCACAATGTGACAGTCAGTTCGTCTTGAGCCTTGATCGCAAGCGGTGACTTGGTTTCCTGTAAAACAGAGTAGAAATCTCCTTTTCTTCCATCTGAATGATGTTAGTGGGTGTAATTGCGATAATTCATAACTATTGTATTTCTAAGCTAATTTTCATACAATCAACACATATTTACTCACTTTTGGATGCAATATCTAGATAAGGCAGCATGAATAACTTGTATTTCTACAAGTTATCAGCCATGAGGCCAAGGATAGATCTCACGGTGTGAACATAAAGGGAGAAACGTGAAGAGGTTTAAGTGAAGTATCATATACCCCAAGTACCTCCCATTGAATGTTCTACCTAGGGGTTCATTAACTTATACCATCCGGCTACTGATTTTATCTAAGTCAGTTTAATTTGCTCAAAAATAACTCGTCTTTGAGATTAAACAAGTTCAAGTCAAGTCCCATTAAACTCTTTAACAGACTATCCTCAAATTTGCATGCATGCATCAAATCTATCTAATTCATCTTTCCAGGTAGGTTCCCAAGTAGAAGTGTTATGTTTCCATCAACTTAAGTACTCCAGCCTAGACAAAACCCGCCTTAGACAAAAGGTCCCTTATAGATAGATTTGCTACATATTTAATCTTTTATTAGTCAATTTAATCCTATTAAACGGATTAAAAGATCAAATCTTATGTTGCTAATCTCATTAGAATCGAGATCTTAGGTCTATCTCCACCAAGTTTTAAAAATCTTGTAAAGCCATGATTCAAGCCTAAGTTCGCATGCATGTCTTTCCTATTGATTTTAGTTCTAATTTCCCTCATAACACTTATAAAAGAAACAACCAAAACTCATTCACATTGCCATGCACAACTAGGTATTTATAACTCTTAGGGACCGTTTGGTTGGAGGGAAAAGAGGGTGGGAATGGGAATGGGTTTACAAAGCCCATGTTTGATTGGTGGGATTTGTTTATTTATCTTAGAAAAGCCAATTCCTAGGTATCTTTTACCCACAAAAAATGAAGGAATTACATACCCATTGAGAAGTGTGGGTGATGCGTGTTGTTATGCGATGAAATAATGGTAAGAATGCGATGGTGGAAAATGCGTTGTGCAAGCAAGTTTTCTCAGCAAGATCCAAGTATAAACCCTACTGAGTTGCCTGATAAGCCCCGAGTCGAACTCAGGGACTAAGGAAAACAGAATGACAATGCGGAATAAGAATAAAGAGCCTAGTAGCAATTTCTTGCTTCCCAAGGCTTTTACATTGTTCTTCTTCTACTCTACTCAAAAGATATTCTTGCTCTCGCAAGGGTCAGCCCTCTCTCTGTTTTTCCATGCTCTCTGGCACTCTCTCGAGCTGACCAGGACGATCTTCCGGCCTCTTTTCCCTTCTCTCACTCCCGCCTTTTAAGTATAAGAAAAACTAAGAACAAGGCTAGCTATCGTCTATATGGTGAACTCTCAAAACTGGGCAAACTGAACGAACTCCTTCATTGAAGGTGGTTTGCGGTATTTATAGAGCTTCAGGGTGAAAAGCTTCTTCTCTCTTATGATTGCACTGATGGGATGGCATTAATTCTCTGTCTGATGCGCCGAATAATTGTCACCAAAAAGTTGAGTGTACTTGCTACAGTAGGTAGTTAACGAATTGTCATCTTAATTCGGAATCGACCGTCATCAGCTTTCTGTTCCATCGTGATTTATTAAGCTTTCACCCAGATGCACCCTCCTTGATGCGCTGGCTCTATGTGGCCACCTTCTTGAGTAGATTTTTTCGCGATCGCAAATGATTGCATAGCCTTGCGATCGCAATCTTTTAATGCTGTCTCTTATACACATCTAGATGTGTATAAGAGACAGGTCATCAGCTTTCTGTTCCATCGTGATTTATTAAGCTTTCACCCAGATGCACCCTCCTTGATGCGCTGGCTCTATGTGGCCACCTTCTTGAGTAGATTTTTTCGCGATCGCAAATGATTGCATAGCCTTGCGATCGCAATCTTTTAATGCTGTCTCTTATACACATCTAGATGTGTATAAGAGACAGGTCATCAGCTTTCTGTTCCATCGTGATTTATTAAGCTTTCACCCAGATGCACCCTCCTTGATGCGCTGGCTCTATGTGGCCACCTTCTTGAGTAGATTTTTTCGCGATCGCAAATGATTGCATAGCCTTGCGATCGCAATCTTTTAATGCGCTCGAACGATAATTTCTTCGGATCGCATTTTCGCCTTGCGTTAACTCATTTTCTTGCATAAAATACATAAGTTAGCTATTTTAATGCGATGGATGCATGCGATCGTAATGTTGTGAACTTAATGCTTTTGTACGCAATATTGTATATTTTTACCATCGCAATCCTTCATTGTTTTATAACTTTCTTTGTAATAACGTGCATTTCTGCCCGTTATCAGTGGGTTTTCATTTCTTCTTCCGCTTCCTACCACGATTTTTCTTCCTTCCAGCCGTGAAATCGTATAGCATTTTGTTACTCAGCGATCGTGTAGCATTTGGTAAATGATCGTGTAGCATTTGGTAAGCGATCATGTAGCATTTGGTAGGCAATCGTATAGCATTGGGTAGGCGATCGTATAGCATTTTGTCACTCAGCGATTGTGTAGCAGAGCTAAGCAATCGTGTAGCCGAGCTCAGCGATCGTGTAGCATTTAGTAAGCGATCGTATAGCATTTGGTAGGCGATCGCATAGCATTGGGTAGACGATCGTATAGCATTTTGTTACTCAGCGCTCGTGTAGTAGAGCTATGCGATCGTGTAGTCGAGCTCAGCGATTGTGTAGCATTTGGTAAGTGATCGTATAGCATTTGGTAGGCGATCGTATAGCATTGGGTAGGCGATCATATAGCATTTTGCTACTTAGCAATCGAGCAGAGCTCAGCGATCATATAGATAATTTAAGCGATCGTATAGTATTTTCTAAACCATCGTTTGGACTTCTTTTCACAATCTCAATTTTTTTAAGTCTTACATACTATTCCCAGACATCGTTTTCCCATGCACAACCAAATATAGTCATCCTTGATTCCCAGTAATTTTATTCCTAGACATATAATTCCTAGACATTCTTAATTCTTTGGCATTGAGAAAACCTCAATCCAAACGGCCGTTATAAATTTAACCTATATATCATGCTTCATGCAATGTCCATTCATAACAATATATAACTCTTATATACTTGGTAATGAACTAAGCAAACATGCTTCCACACACCCTTATACTATAACGCTTATAATATAAAGATGATTTATGTCTATGCTTAATGCATGCATAAATATAATTCTTATATTATATGATGCATGAGCAGGCTCTTATGTAATTTAAATCATGCAAACTACTATATCATAACACTTACAATATAGAGATGATGCATGACCAATGCATAACCTACGGTGGGATTTCAACTATATGGCATACCATATGACATATAATAAAACATACATCTTATGTTCATTCACCAAAGACTAATGGACCGAGATGATTAGCCTAAAAAACCGGAATTAAATTCTATCTATTACATAAACCATCGAGCAAATCGGTTCACAAGCGAACCAGGTCTTGAACCACCCGGGCGAAGCCTCCCTGATCGTTTAGTAAAGCAGGCGAGTAAACATGATCACTTAGCAATAATCGAATACCATTTACAATGCGATGAAGCATAAGGCTACTCGATCGTTTAGCGCACTTATTTAAACACACAAGTCTAAATGATCATTTAGATCACTACGTTGCTTTGAAGCACAATCGTCTAGACGATCATAGGGCGAATGCTTAAGCAACTTTTACCACGCGATTGTGTAGTCAGTGACTAAGCGATGAAGCTTGCTGAGTTACACGATCGTTTAGTGCGCACGCGTCACCTTGCAGCCGAGTATCCCATACTCAACGATCAGTTACCCCATCGTTTACATGATCTGACCAACGCTTGATCTTCTTCTTCTGCGAAGTACAGTGCAGCTCCTTGCCTTGAAGCTTCATCATGAACAACTCACACTAACTCAAACACTTTGAATTACAAACTCGATAGCAAGTTAATATGCCGAAAAACACAAGGACCCTTACAATTAACTTTGAATGTAAAAGAATTCAACAACCAGAGGTAACCATCCTAGAAAACTCCATTAATTCACATCCACAAACCTGTTTAACACTTAAATCGAATGTAGACATGCTTTAACCACCAAGAAAGTAAATGTTATTCTATATATCAATGGATTTGGAATATCAAAACCTGGCTCTGATACTAATTGAAAGAACTCTTATCAAAGAGAACCCATGAGTGGAAGCAAGATCGTTCCAAATTCATTGTGAAAAAATTACAAGCATTCACAAACATACAAACTAGTTATGCATTTCAGAACAAACTATGACATGCTTTCATAACTTAAATACAAGGGAATGACAGACATACCTTTTGAAGAACTCTTCTTCTAACTTTCTCTCGCTCTCATGGATTCTTGGACCAGCACCTCTCCCTGTCGCTTAGAATGCCAATCCAACCGTCTATCCAAATCTCTCAATGTCGCTTAGCACACGAACAATCTTCTCCATGAACAAGCACCCTCTCGAACACCAACACTTAGTGACCTTGGTATTCTCGGAGAGAGAATCCAGGAAATGTGGGCTCTATTGGATTTGGTAGAAGGAAGAAGGAAACTATGATCGAACTCAACGACCAAGCAAGTGGGAGATTATAGACTCTATTGTATAGACTTGTGCTTGATCGTTTAGTAAAGGTACACGATCGTTTAGTAAAACAAGTTTGATCGTTTAGACGATCGTTTAAAGAAGCTTGCTTAGGCATGTGATCGCTTAGTAAAACTTTACATGATCGTTTAGCCAACAGCGTGTGTACACGATCGTTTAAACAAACACTTGAAGCTGTCGTGTAGTCTCTCGTGAGCTAAACGATAGGCAATGTACTCTAATGAAGCGACTCTTCGTTACTCTTCCAAAATGAAACCATTTTTCATTTTATCCTTCAGTTATGAAAACTGAATAAAACCTCCCACTTTCACGCACGGTTAAGGAGAAACCACCAACAATTATCTCATAATTGTTTTAATTATAAATAAATATAATAACTAACTTATCATATTATATTTATAACCTATAGTTTTAATATCACATCATATGTAACATTTAAACCATAGTTCTTTTCTCCTTTACTTGATATAAATCATATTTACATCATTTTCCTCCAATTAATGTATCTCATACACCATGTCAACTATATCATATATAATTGAACCAATTTAATCATATCATATATAATCAAACTCCCTCTTGTCAATTTGAACATTTCAAACTAACCCAAAAACTAATTCTCAACTTGAATCCATTGAGCTACCAAGGGGACCTTAAGGACCTATAGCTTGAAGCTCCAACGGCTGACTAAACTCTTTAGCCACAAGATCCACCATCTGTTAACTGTCGGTCACTCCACTAAAGATCGACAGCTGCACTCTTCTCACCATAGATATATTTCTGTGTCCATTGAATATAACCAGTCAACAATACAATAATCCTTCACAGATGCTCGTAAGTACAGCTAAGCAAATTTACCGTTTTGCCCCTGTAGTTACATCTAACTTTTTAAGTACCACTGATCCCTCTAATGAACAATACATCATAGTCCTACTATGAGTGGACATCTCTCGGACCATGAGAAGGTGTGTGGTGCCACATCGTACAAGCCTCAGAATCAGCCCTTAAGGGAGAAATCTATCTACTTACCTCTGCTTCGGTGAAGGAGTGAATTCTATCTTATGTAGCTAAGTTCCCAGCTCCCCAATCAGACAAATCCCCAAAGTGGTAGGTTTGAGTTGACGATCTGGCCACTCGCACCCATGCAAACTAAAGGACCGCTCTCAAAGGTAAGAGTTCCCAACTCACTTAGGATAAAGGTCATGTTACCTATGGTCATCCTAGTGAAGTGAAGACTCTATCATGAACAGCATTATATAATGAGACTAAACACTTCGTGGTCTAGTCTCCACATGAATGATCAGGATTAGACCATCTGTAGCATGTCACAATACTTGTAACTATCTACAAAGTGGGTCATCCGTAGTGTCACCAGGATAAGGTTTCCCTCCTATATCCATATACTACAGACCATTTTGGTTATCACTTAAGGCATGATCCACTTGTATGTCTCCACATATATGCTTAAGTTACAGCGACAACCACGGATCTTAATTTATTGGTTTGTGGTAAAGCAAATAAAACATCTCATGTTTCATAGACAACAGTGAAGAAAATTGATAACTTGTAGAAATACAAGTTATTTATGCTGTTTTATTTAGATATTGTGGCAAAAAGAGAGAAAAGTTGCGTCGATAGTATAAAAATTGGCTAAGAAATACGAATATTATGAAATATCGTAAATACACCCACTAACACCATTGTGATGGCGAAATAGAATGTTTTAGTCTCTGTTTTGCAGGAAAAAGTCACCGCATGCGTTAATGGCTCGAAGACAAAGTTTACAACGCATCTACATCGCATGCACCCATCAATCAAGAACGAAGAGATGATCAATGCAATGACAGCGCATGCGACAATCGATCAAGAGCTTTAGCAATCAACGCATTTCAACCGCATGCGGTAATAAAAAACAATACCGCATGCAGTGATAGATCGAAGATGTGAAGAGCAATGCATTCGCGGACGATTCTGACAAGTGTACAGCTTTCTATTGTGCAATTCTGATGGATTGATTGTGAAACAGAAAGGAATTTTCCATTCCGCCATTTCAGGAACTACCATAATTATACAGTGGGGACCACAAATTCAAAAAGCCAAGGTCTTTCCTATAAATAGCTTCCTCAAATTCGCTGATAAATACACATACATATATACATAGACACATAGATAGATACATACATATACCGATACTGAAACGGGGAGAGAGAGAGGCTGGTCTGAAGCAACTTTACAGAGTAAATCTGGGAGAACTACGAGACAAGGCTAAAAAGTGAGTCTCCGAGCAAGGAATTCTTCCGATTCCCGAAGCTGAAGCTCTATGCAAAGGGTCAATTCTACCGGGAAAGCAAGCCTAAAAGGGAAGCTTACCTCTCCACCACATCCATATGCCGGCAAGCACAAGTCTCCGATAGGGATCTGTGTCAAGACGTTGACACTCTTTCTGTATTTGTTTCTATTCTCTAATTCATCTTCTTTAATCCCTCATTCACAAACATGTATCAAACGCTTAATTTTAGAATTAAATGTTATCATCGTCATCGTTATCGTCTCTCTGTCTCTTTCCATACATTTATCATCCATTTTCTCCATGATGTGTTCTTAATCCTCGGGGTAAAAAGTGAGAATTAAGCAAGTGAGTCAAATCTATGTTAAGGAATCAATTAAGTTTAACTAAAGCATGCTCGATGGCATCTTTACCTGTGAGAGTAGAAGTGAAGATGTTATTCCGCCTATCGAGAGAAGGTTGGAAGAATGCATTAACAAAAGCAAGAAGTATTTCCAGAGATGGAAACAACCTTGCGTTCATCACGTTCATCTCTGTTTCACCATAGACATATGGGAACGTGGTCGATCACTGAAAGGTGTATGCCAAGGGAAAGTGGAACCTTAGTTGCATCCTTAACACGATTGACGAACTTGCGATGTTTATACTTTTTACTCTTTCTCTTTCTGCCTCACTCATAAGGCTTTTCATCGCATTCATTGATACTTTTGTATAACTTCATAGCCAATCCTCGACCCCTGTATCATGTATCATGTATCATAGTAGTTTAGGAATTTACTTTATCAATGCATTTTTACCTTCAGCGCAATTTACAATTCTATACAAACCAAAATTCTTTATTCATTATTAAAAATGGTCTCATGTATCATATAAGTATCACATTTAACGACAACAATCCCCATGTTCGACCTCGGATCATTCTGAGAAACTTGCATTGGAATTATACTTGGTTTCAGCACAAGGAAACTTGTGACACGCACTACTTCACCGCATACTACGAGCATATCACTATCAACGCATACACTTAGAACGTAGTATCGCATAAAATGTCTTTATCGTAAAGCATTTGAGCGCATATAGCACATCATTCATTTCATTCACAAGCCATGCGTTAGAGTTAAATAAAGAATATTATTATAAAATTATCGTTACAAAAATATGTCATATTATTACATCACAAGTGTTTGTTCAATACAGGTGTTTACAAACTACAGGACCCCAACGAAAGTTTAGGACATCAACCCCAGCAGCATTAACCACAAACCAATAAACTAAGATCCATGGTTATCATTGTAACTTAAACATGTATGTGGAGACATATAAGTGGATCGTGTTTTAAGTGATAACCTAAATGGTCTGTAGTATATGGATAAGGCTGGATACCTTATCCTGAAGACACTACGAGTATGGCTCGCTTTGTAGATATTAAATGTTGTAAAGTGCTACAAATGATCTGATCCTGATCATTCGTGTATTAGACATGCGAGTGGGCATATTCTATACAAAGGAGTTTGTATAAGATCGGACCACGAAATGTTCAGTCTCGTTATATAATACCGTTCATAATTGAGACTTTCATTTCACTAGGATGACCATAGATAACATGACCTTAATCCTGAGTGAGTTGTAAACTTCTGCGTATAAGGGCGGTCCTTTGATTTTCATGAGTGAGAGTTGCCAGATAACCGACTCAACAAGCCTACCATTTTGGGGATTCGCCTGATTAGGGAGCTGGGAACTCAGCTACACAAGATGGAATTCACTCCTTCCGCGATGCAGGGGTAAGTAGATAAATTGCTCCCTTAAAGGCTGATTCTAGGTCTTAAACAATGTGGCGCCACACCCTCTCTTGGCTTAAGAGGGGTTTAGTCATAGTGGGACTATGATCTATTATTCATGAGAGGAATCAGTGGTACTTAAGGAGTTAGATGTAACTATAGAGGCAAAATGGTAATTTGACCCAACTATACTTACGAGCAATTTGTGAAGGGTCATTGTATGGTAGCCCGATGTATGCGATGTTATGTACTAGACTTAACATCTATCATACAGTGGGAATAGTCAGTAGATATCAGTTCAATCTAGGATTTGATCACTGGATCGATGTTAAGAACATCCTCAAGTATCTTCGGAGAACGAGGGACTACATGCTCTTGTATAGATCTAAGAATTTGATTCTTATAGGATACACGGACTCTGATTTCCAAACTGATAGGGATTCTAGAAAATCTATTTCAGGATCAGTGTTTATTCTTAATGGAGGGGTTGTAGTTTGGAGGAGCACCAAGCAGGGGTGCATTGCTGATAACTCATGAATTGATGGCCGTTCTAAATAAGCATGTGGATAGTGATGAATGATGGATCATACAAGCTCATATTGCCATAAACTTGATGAATTGGGATGGAAATGGAATGTGGATGATGTATTATGCTTATTTAGATTTTATGCGATACTACTTCTAGATGTATGCGTTATTAATGAAATGCTTGTAGTATTCTATGTGTTGTCACAAGTTTCCTTGTGCTAAAACCAAGTATAATTCCAACGCAAGTTTCTTAGAGTGATCCAAGGTCGAACACAGGGATTGTTTTAGGTTGATGCATTACATTCGTGATAATATGCGACGGGGTTTTTCAATTAAATAAAGATTGTGGTGTACAGGTATTTAAAATGCGGTAAAGTAAAATTGTGCAGGTAAAGAAGATGCAATAATAAAGTAAAGTGCGATAAAAGTAAACCTAAGCTATTGTGATACAAGATACAGGATACATGATACATGATACCGAGTTTGAGACTGACTGTGAAGATTATACAAAGAGCATGTTATGTGGTGGCAAGGCTTTATGTACAAAGCAGAAATAGAAAGGATAATAATATAAACATCGCAAGTTCATTAATTGCGTTAAAGATAAAATAAGGCTCCGCTTTCCCTTGGCGTACACCTCTCGGCAATCGGCCGTGTTCCCACATCTCCGTGGTGAAACAGGAGAAACGTAATGAACGCAAGGTTGCTTCCATCTCTGGAAGTACTTCTTGCTTAGTTAACACATTCTTCTAACCTTCTCTCGACATGCAGAATGGCATCTTAACTTCTGCTCTCACAGGCGAAGATGCCATTTGCATGCTTTAAGCTAAACATATTTATCTCTTTAGCACAGATTAATTTACTTGTTAGATTCATGCTAATTACCAAGGGATTAAGAAAAACATCGTGGCGAAAGCGATTCATGAAGGAACGAAAATAGACAGAAAGATGGAGATGAAATGATCATGGAACATTCAATACTAATATTTAGCGTCTAATACATGGTGTGAATGATAGAGATTAAGAAGATGAATACAATTGATGATAAGAGATAGAAACAAATACAGAAGAGTGCCAACGTCTTGACACAGATCTTCACGGCGTATGGAATGAATGGAAGGAAGAGCTTTCCTCTCAGGCTTGCTCTTCCAGTAGGAGTGATCTTGGTACAGAGCTTCACGGCGGGGATTTGAAAGGATTTGCTCTGAGACTCACCTCTCGGCCTTGTCTCTTAATTCTTCCCCGATCTTCTCCAATCAGCACTCAGACCAGTCTCTCTCTCAATATACAAGTATCAAAATAGCCCCGTATCAAGTATATTTTGCAATGGAATTCCATAGGCTATTTATAGGCTCAACTTTGACTCTCTATAGTGTGAACCCCACTTTATTGTTAAGGAAATTCTGAAAATGGTGGAATGAATATTCCTTCTGTTATGCAATCAATTCTGTCAAAAATGCACAACGGTCAGCTGTACACGTGTCTAAATCCTCTGCAATTGCATTGCTCATTTGCATCTTCGATCGTGTGTCCGCATGCGTTGTTTTTTTTTTTATTACCGCATGCGGTTGAAGTTAAGCTCTAGATCGACTGTCTCATGTGTCGTCATTGCGTTGATCGTCTCTTTATTATTGATTGACGGGCACAATGCGATGGGGATGCGTTGATTAGTTTCTCTTTAAGCCATGAACGCAAGCGGTGACTTGATTTCCCATAAAACAGAATTGAAATATCCTTTTCTACCATCGCAATGGTGTTAGTGGGTGTATTGGCGATAATTTATAACTATTGTATTTTTTAGCCAATTTCCATACAATCGACACGTATTTTCTCTCTTTTAACCGCAATATCTAAGTAAGGCAACATAAATAACTTGTATTTCTACAAGTTATCACACCTCCAAATTTAGATATATGCTTGTCCTCAAGCATATCTTCTACTAAGGCAATAAAGCTCAATTCCTATCCTAAATTTTTGCATCAATTGGTTGCTCTGAATGCTCCACCTAGGCACATTACTTGATAACGCAATTTCCTTCTTGTTGACATATAATTTGATATACAATGGATGAATGTTTCTATCTTAGGCATACGCATAGTGATATATGATGTAAGAGACAAGTCCATGTGATACTACTTCTAGATATGCGTTAATTATGAGAACCTTGTAGTATACTATGTGTTGTCACAAGTTTCCTTGCATTGGAACCAAGTATAATTCCACCGCAAGTTTCTCGGTGTGATNGTTAATTATGAGAACCTTGTAGTATACTATGTGTTGTCACAAGTTTCCTTGCATTGGAACCAAGTATAATTCCACCGCAAGTTTCTCGGTGTGATCTGAGGTCGAACACAGGGACTGTTTGAGGTTATTGCTTTATGTTTGTGATACATGCAACCGAGGGTTTTCAATTTTTATAAAAGAGTTGAGTACAAGTATATAAACATGAGATAAAGTAAAGTAAAGCGGTAAAATTGCGATGATAAAATAAAGTTAAATAAAATAAACCTAAGCTATGATGATACAAGATACAGGTTTCATGATACAAGATACAGAGGTTGAGGCTGACTATGAAGATTATACAAAGATCATGTGATGTGGTGGCAAGTCTTATGTGTGAAGCAGAAAAGAAAAGATAACTAATATAAATAGCGCAAGTTCCTCAATTGCGTTAATGATATAATTGTGGTTCTGCTTTTCCCTTAGCGTACACCTCTCGGTGATCGGCCACGTTCCCACATTTCTGTGGTGAAACAGGGACGAACGTAATGAACGCAAGGTTGCTTCCATGTGTGGAAGTACTACTCGCTCTAGTTAATGCATTCTTCTAACATTCTCTTGATAGATCAAAATGGCATCTTCACTTCTGCTCTCACAGGTGAAGATGTCGTCTAGCATGCCTTAACTAAATGCATTTATCTCTTTAGCACATATTAAGTTACTCGTTTAATCCATATCAATTACCAAGGGATTAAGAAGACTTCATGAAGAAAACGATTAATGGAGGAACGGAAATAGACAAAAAAGTGGGAATAGAAACGATCGAGACATTCAATATTTCTATTCAGTGTCTGATACATGATTTGTGAATGAAGAGATTAAGAAGATGAAATACAGTTGATGAATAGAGTTAGAAACAAATACAAATAAGCGCCAATGTCTTAGCGCCGATCTGGATGGAGATTTGCTTGCCGGTGTGGATGGAATGTGCGGAAGGATGAGCTTCCCTCTCAGGCTTGCTCAACCGGTAGCAGGGATCTAATTATAGAGCTTCACGGTGGGGATTTGGTAGAATTGCTCTGAGACTCACCACTCGGCCTTGTCTCTTCTCTTCCCGGATTTCTTCCGATCAATACTCAGCTTAGCCTCTCTCTCAATAATCTTGCATCAATTAGCCCCCATATCAAGTATATCTTTCACTGAATTTTATGGGGGTATTTATAGGTGAAAAGCTTTGACTCTTGGCTTGTGAACCCCACTTTTTGTTATGAAAATTTTGAAGATGGTGGGATAATTATTCCTTCTGTTATGCAATCAGACTGTCAAATCTACACAATGTTTAGTTGCACACGTGTCACAATCCTCCGCATTTGTGTTGCTCAGCTGCATCTTTTGATCGGGTGATCGCATGCGTTGTTGTTTTTATTATCGCATGCGATTGAAATTCAGCTCTAGATCGACTATCGCATTGCGCCGTCATTGTGTTGATTGTCTCTTCATTGTTGATTGGCGGGCGCAATGTGACAGAGATGCATTGGTCAGTTTGTCTTGAGCCTTGATCGCAAGCGGTGACTTGGTTTCCTGCAAAACAGAGTAGAAATAT
>NW_024064775.1:144362-168738 GCF_009727055.1 Benincasa hispida | reverse complement strand
ATGATGTTAGTGGGTGTAGTTGCGATAATTCATAATTATTGTATTTCTAAGCTAATTTTCATATAATCGACGCATATTTACTCACTTTTGGCCACAATATCTAGATAAGGCAGCATAAATAACTTGTATTTCTATCCTTGCTAATTCCTAACAAAGCCCTACTTTATTCTTCTATACAACAAATTTCTGCTAAAAAATTCCTTTCTAGTTTTAAAAAGAATGTTTACCTCTTCTTGTTAAAACAACTTGATGTGTCTGTATGCGGTGGTCAAATCTTGCGTCATTTATTTAGAGACCGTTGACCATGGTTACACCCTTTGTTTTGGCTTGTTCCCACGGGTGTCATGTGAACATCCAACTATGGTTGTGTGCCAATCTCAACTTTAACTCATGATTTTCAGAGCAGTTGTCTCTTGCATTCTTTTATTTTTCTTTTATTCTTTATTTTTCTTCTTTTCATAATGCGTCGTTCTTGGAAACCCACCTTCGTTTTGGCTTGCTCCCACGGGTGTCATGCGAATATCCAACTACGAGCAGGTTCCTTTCACAACTAACTCTTATCAGGTTGGGATTGTTTTTGAGGTTTTCCCTTGCGCTGACATTGGAGTTTTGTATGAAAAAAAAAATTTGGAAATTTTTCTTTTTGATAGAAAATGAACGCATTTTCTTAAAGACCGCATAATCTTGATCTCATCTGCTTAGACCGTCCCCACCCCCAAATTTAAAGATGTGAAAAGTTCTCATTGCGTTGTTTGGACAGAATAGACAAACACTTAGAAAAAATTTCAAAAAGAAGGTTTGAGCAGAATTTTGAAAGATAAAAGGTAAAGCGTTGCTAAGCTACGAATTAACTAAGTGTTAGTTAGAAATTACAAAGTGTGGGAAATGCTACTAAGTGTATGCATATTAGACATCATGGCAGTGCAATGAAGAACGCAGAAATAAAATATCAAGAATATCGCAAAAATTGACAAATGATGATAAAGAAGAGGCAAAGGCATAAAAAGAGAATATGTACTCAATTTTATTGAATATTAACAAAGTATACAAATAGTTATAAATATCGCAATACAAAAAATGTTTGCCTGTACAAAAGATCAAAGAATTTAGCTAACATAGAAAAATAATAAATGAAATTAAAAATAACAGAATGGCCGCATAAAAAAATAAATGTAAAGATTATTGAGGAGCTCGAGGTTCCGGATGAGGGTTTTGATGCGGTACGAGAGGAGTTTCTTCAAAGATTAGAGGCTGCTGAAGATGCGGAGGCACCATGGGTCCATGAAGGTATGTTGTCAGAAAATTGAAGTACTCATGGTTGTGCTCCGCTAGTTGCCTTTGGTGCAGGTGGATGGTATAAGTGTTGCACTGAATATTAATCATCACCTGCCTTTCCATGGTAGCTCCGCATTGTAAATCCTCGACTCGATTACCGCATCAATTCTCTGGCCAAAGAAGGCTTGTTGCTAGGAGAAGAGTTCCTGCTATTGGGAGAAGAGTTGTTATTGCTGGGCAAGAAGAGACCGCATATTCGCTAACTCAGCAGCTAAGGAGGCGACAGTGGGTTGTGCCTGCGATGTCTCGCCATCAACATTTTGGGGTTGGGCAGAAGTGCCTTCACCCAAGTCGTGTGGGTCATCAGCATGCAACGGTGGAAGGGAATGTTGCAGTGATGATGCTAAGGGTGATGTTCGGGCTACTAAATATGCGGTTGGAGAATCTGGGGGAAGGAGAAGGTTGGTAAAATGCTCATGAAGTGGAAAGGAAGGTTGTGCAGGAGGGCTTGGAGGGCGAATTATTAGAGGTAAAGGGTCAAAGGGTTCTGGTTCTTGCGTTGGTGAGTCTTGGACTTTTTCTTTTCCTTTATCATCTCTACGTTATCTCTTCGGCTTGGGTTCTTGCAACACATTGAGATCGATGGTGGGCCTCTTCAAAGGGAGCTCGGGGAAATATGGGGAGTCTTTGAGAAGCATCCTCAGGATCTTGATATTAATGAGGTCGTGGACTTCATGCATGGGTTCTTCATCAATGCCTACACCCAGTGATAAGCATAGACTTGAGACAGTCCATGGAAAGAAGTATTGTCCTCTTATGTGCTTCACCAAGGCTCTAATCTGTCTTGCGATCAACTGCCCTACATCGATTGGAATGTCGCGTGTAATGCAGTATGCAGCCATGACGCAATCCCTCGATACTGTCTTTTCATGCGTTGTTAGGATCCGTCGCCATTTGACCAAGTATACCCAAAGCCTCACCTCAGGAAGCAGTGCCTTGGACGCCAAGGTTCTGATGCCTTTAGGAGAAACCGTCCACTTGGTGCCCGGTTGTGTTAACGTTTCTAGGGCGTCCTTCATTTGCCCTTCAGTAGGGTCATCAATGATTTTGTTTCCCAGTGCATCTGGGTTATCCCTCATCTGGTATAGTTCATTGATGTCCCTTGCGCTGAAAGACACCATCTCCCCCTTCATGGTCACCACATCCCTGGTGCCATGTAGCCGTCCGTGGTAGAAGTCCCTCACTACCTTTGGAATGACAATGACTGGGCACTGGCAAAATGTGTCCCAACCATGTTCTACGATCACACTCGTGATTAGGTCTGGTAGTGGCGTTGGCGCGGGGTAAAATCTCATCTCCATCAGCATGTCATTGTTTTTTCTTTCCCTCGATGGACGCCCCTTTACCAACATGGGCTCATTACTCTCTGCCACTTATTTGCCCTTATCTTTAGCCAACATAAGGCGGGTTTCTTGTCTTTGTTTTCTTTCCTACTCCTTGCATTGTTCCTTCTTCTCCCATTCAGCGAGTACTTTTCTTTTCTTCTCTCTTAAGCGCTGCCTATTTGCTTGGCACTTCCTCTCCTTCTCTTCTTGCTTTCTCCTTTCTTCTTCTGCCTTCTTCTTCTTTTCTTCTTCTGCCTCTTCTCTCTCTTCTATTTCAAACTCTTTCTTAAACTGCTCAGAGACTAGCAAAAGGCGTTGTTCCTCTTCAAGCCTCCTTATTTCTTCGACTCTCAAGATTTCATTATTGCGGCGCACCTCTTCATCCTGCAATCTTCTCCTCCGACTGCCTTCTGCCATGATGAACTGCGCCCGCGCCATTTTCTTCTACTTCTCTTCCTCCTCTTTTCTCCTCCTCTCTTCTTCTTCTACTACGTCAATTAAAAATTGAGGGTCAATGGTAGACACTTGCGGCGCATTCTCCTTGCGACACCGCATCAAGGGGGTAACATCTCCTTCTTCACCTTCATCAATTGCAACCGTCTGCATTGTTTCAGGTTGCACTGGTTCTCTGAGTTGCGCTGGTTCCCCTTTGTCCTCCCTCACGGAGGTGGATTCCCCGTCCATCTCTGAACTTGCAGCCCTCTTTTTCCTTTCTTCTTCTTTTCATCAGCTACCTTCGACTGCTTCTCAACCACCATTTCCTCCAACACAACTCTGGAGGGTCCTTCATTGGATTCTGCGTTGGTAGTCTCCTTAGGATCCACGATGACCAGAGCGTTTCTCCTTGTTTCTTCTTCCATCACCTTCTCTATCACCTCCTCTATAGGCAGTGGTTGGTTTACAATCCCAGCCTCAGGCAGTCCTCCTTCTTTCTCTAGGTTGTTAAGGATGCTCCCAAACACCTCCTTGTCATTTTGTCTCTTCTTTTCTCTTTCAGTAGAGAGTGTTGGTGTTAGGAGTGGGGTTCTTTCAGAACTTTGCCCCCTCTTGAACTGGAATGGCTTGGCTACTAGAGGGTTTCGCCTGAGTCTTCCGGCGACTCGAGGGATGGTTTATGGCTGAGCGGGAGACGGCGACTGGTTGCAAGGAATGTTGCCTCTCGCATGGTAAGTTGGTTGTTGAAGGTGTTGAGGGTGAAGCAGATGGCTGGGAAGTTTGATCTGCCATGGATGCTTGAGTGAAAGAAACTAGAAGATCGGTAGGGTTCTGGGAAGAAAGAAATTTTCTGGTATGCAAGAGCGATTTAGGGTTTCTGATTGCAAAATGAAACAAAATGAGCTCACAAACGGGGGGATGTCAATTTATAGGTTGGGCCTTGGTGAGCCCAATGCTATTTTTGCGGTAGCGGGCCTCGAGACACTCAAAAGGCCTATCGTTTGCACTCCCCTCATTTATGAGGTATCAGAGAAAACGTCCTTTCACCTGCTCAATCATCATTTCTTTGGAATATGAAACGATTGGACTTCTCAGTTTGCAAAAAGAATTATCTTTAATGTTTTATTCGAATGGGCGCAAGGTAAAGATTAACGCAATGAGTACACCAACGCAAATGCATCTTTGTAGAGGACGGACAACAATGCATGTATCCCCGCAACACACCCCTTAACTCAATGCATTTCTGGAGGACGGGCGCACAGTATTTCTACCAGCGCAACACTACCTCAGCATAGTGCATTTTTGCTAAGGGCAGGCAAAGAACACACACGCGCGAAACACACCCCTCAGCGCAATGCATTTAAGTTGGATGAACGCAAAGTGTATCTTGTTGGTACAAGATGCGTCCATTATTGCAATGCATACCAAGTGTTGATTGTTTTATTTTTAATTTTTATTATTATTATTATATTTTTTTTCATCAACGCAAGTCATAAATACTTTGTGGTAATAATTTCTTCTTATTTCTCAATCATTCACCAAGTTAAAGAATAATGCAATAATTACAGAAAAGTTAAAGGAATTAAAGAGAGTACAGAAACAAATGCAAGAGAATGAAATGAATCTTAAATTCATAAAGTCATAAAAACATATTTGAAGAAGCAATAAATGACAAGGTTTATAAAGCAATAAAGATAGGAATTCAAGAAAGCATGTAAACATAGAATTGAGATATGGATCGGAAGATAGTATTCTCTGATGGACGCAATCCACACCTCCGCAGGCGGTCCAACTTGCCTGCCCAATGTCTTCAGGGACATTGCTCCTTTCCATGAGATCCAGGGGCTTCAAAGTTTTTGGGCAATGTTCCCGGTGTTCTATTTCTAAGTTTAGATGCCAGCTGCCCCACTTGAATCTCTAAATTTCGAATTGAAGACGCCTGCACTTGCATCACTGCGTCATTTTTATCCATGTATTGCTTGAGCAGGGCCTCCAATGAATTACTAGAGTTGTTGGAAGATGAGGGTTATTGGTTGTACGATTTCCTTTGTTGACCCTGATTCGAATTGTGGTGAAAAGGTGGAGTGTTTCCTCAATTCCCTAAATTGCCGCTCTGATGGTTGCTTGGCCCACCTTGGTTCTGATTCCCTCCCCAACTGAAGTTAGGATGGTTCCTCCAACCAGGATTATACATGTTGCTAAAGGGGTTATTCTGGATAGCGCATACTTGTTGTACATTCGATGGGCACATTTCCGCTGCATGGGCCCCTCCACAATTCATGCAACTGATTACGGCCACTTAAGCCGGAGCAGTGGGTTGCGCTGTTGATTGTGAGAGGGCACCTTGATTGATTGCCATTGACTAGAGGATAAAGGTCACTGCGGCCATCTGGGCGGCCAAGGTGGTCATTGTCTCCACAGAGACAATGGCAGTTTCATTTCTTCTTCTTTCGGAGCCTCTTCCTCCGTATCCATCGTCGACCCAGTCATCCATATTTCGCGAGATGCGGTCAAGGATGACCTTGGCCTCAGTATACGTTTTATCCATAAAACCTTCTATCGCGGAGGCATCAGCAACAGCTTGCGTTGATCTGTTCAGGCTATTATAGAAAGTTTCCATTAGGACGCAATCGGGTATCCTGATATGCGGGCAATTCTTCACTAGTCTTCTAAATCGCACCCAAGCGGTGCTAAGGGTCTCATTATCCATTTGTTCAAGGTTCAACATGTCCTTCCGTCGCCTTGTTTGACAGCAGGAGGGAAGAACTTCTTCATAAATCGCTCAACCAGCTGATCCCATGAAGTAATCTCATTTGGATCTAGTGAGTGAGCCCACCTCTTAGCCTCATCCCTTAAGGTGTAAGGGAAGAGATACAATCTGATACCTTCAGGGTAACGCCAGGTATTGAGAAATTACCGCACATCTCGACGAAATTGGTCAAGTAGGCATGTGGGTCTTCACCTTGCAGACCCCCAAATTTCCCCGTATTCTGGATCATTTGGAGCATGACCGGTTTGATCTCAAATCTTGTGTTCTCCTCGACTATCGGCCTTGAAATTCTGGGCGAAAAATCATACAGATTGGGCATCGCGTAGTTCCTCATGGGAATGTTGCGGTCAGCAGCAAGGAAAACTGGATCTTGCACTGGCCATCCCACCCCTTGATTTCCTGCGGGAGCCACATTGTCATTATTATCTGCCATGGTAGCCTTCTTTCGCCTCGCTCGGTTCTAGAGTGCCCTAGTGCGAAATGTACGCTCGATCTCTGGGTCAGCTTCGAATTCTAGTTCAGTCCCAGTACTCATAAACTGTAAGACTGCTCTCTGCATTGAACAACTAGTACAAAGAGATCTGTCCTGCAAAATACCACAAACATACTCAACAATAACCGTTAACCAATCCCCAACAACGGTGCCATAAACTTGTTGACTCATAAAATTGATGGGCGTTCTAAATAAGAATGTGGATAGGGATGAATGATGGATCATACAAGCTCATGTTGCCATAAACTTGATGACTTGGGATGGAAATGGAATGTGGATGATGTGTTATGCTTATTCAGATTTTATGCGATACTACTTCTAGATGTATGCGTTATTAATGAAATGCTTGTAGTATGCTATGCATTGTCACAAGTTTCCTTGCGCTAAAACCAAGTATAATTCCAACGCAAGTTTCTTAGAGTGATCCAAGGTCGAACACAGGGATTGTTTTAGGTTGATGCATTACATTCGTGATATATGCGACCGGGGGTTTTTCAATTAATAAAAGATTGTGGTGTACAGGTATTTAAAATGCGGTAAAGTAAAATTGTGCAGGTAAAGTAAAGATGCAATAATAAAGTAAAGTGCGATAAAAGTAAACCTAAGCTATTGTGATACAAGATACAGGATACATGATACATGATACCGAGTTTGAGACTGACTGTGAAGATTATACAAAGGATCATGTTATGTGGTGGCAAGGCTTTATGTACAAAGCAGAAATAGAAAGGATAATAATATAAACATCGCAAGTTCATTAATTGCGTTAAAGATATAAATAAGGCTCCGCTTTCACTTGGCGTACACCTCTCGGCAATCGGCCGTGTTCCCACATCTCCGTGGTGAAACAGGGATGAACGTAATGAACGCAAGGTTGCTTCCATCTCTGGAAGTACTTCTTGCTTTAGTTAACACATTCTTCTAACCTTCTCTCGACATGCAGAATGGCATCTTCACTTCTGCTCTCACAGGCGAAGATGCCATTTTGCATGCTTTAGCTAAACATATTTATCTCTTTAGCACAGATTAATATACTTGTTAGATTCATGCTAATTACCAAGGGATTAAGAAAACATCGTGGCGAAAGCGATTCATGAAGGAACGAAAATAGACAGAAAGATGGAGATGAAATGATCATGACATTCAATACTAATATTTAGCGTCTAATACATGGTGTGAATGATAGAGATTAAGAAGATGAATACAATTGATGATAAGAGATAGAAACAAATACAGAAAAGTGCCAACGTCTTGACACAGATCTGGATGGTGGATTCGCTTGCTGGCATATGGAATGAATGGAAAGAAGAGCTCCCCTCTCAGGCTTGCTCTTCCGGTAGGAGTGACCTTGGTACAGAGCTTCACGGCGGGGATTTGAAAGGATCTGCCCTGAGACTCACCTCTTGGCCTAGTCTCTTAATTCTTCCTGAATCTTCTCCGATCAGCACTCAGACCAGTCTCTCTCTCAATATACAAGTATCAAAATAGCCCCGTATCAAGTATATTTTGTAATGGAATTGCATAGGCTATTTATAGGCTCAACTTTGACTCTCTGCAGTGTGGACCCCACTTTATTGTTAAGGAAATTCTGAAAATGGTGGAATGAATATTCCTTCTGTTATGCAATCAATCCCGCCAGAAATGCATAACGATCAGCTGTACACGTGTCTGAATCCTCTGCAATTGCGTTGCTCATTTGCATCTTCGATCGTGTGTCCGCATGCGGTGTTGTTTTTTTTATTATCGCATGCGGTTGAAGTTAAGCTCTGGATCGACTGTCGCATGTGCCGTCATTACGTTGATCGTCTCTTTATTATTGATTGACGGGCGCAATGCGACGGGGATGCGTTGATCAGTTTCTCTTTGAGCCATGAACGCAAACGGTGATTTGATTTCCTGCAAAAAAGAATTGAAATATCCTTTTCTACCATCACAATGGTGTTAGTGGGTGTATTGGCGATAATTTATAATTCTTGCATTTCTTAGCCGATTTCCATACATTCGACGCAATTTATCTCTCTTTTAACCACAATATCTAAATAAAACGGCATAAATAACTTGTATTTCTATAAGTTAGCAATTGCTGACTCCACTATGGAGGTTAAGTATGTAGCAGCTTATCAATCTTCCAAGGAAGCTGTGTGGCTCGGGAGATTCCTGGCTGTTCTGGAAGTATTTCCAGACATGTCAAAGCTCAACTCTTTATTGTGATAATAGTGATGTTGTGGCTAATTCTTGAGAGCCTAGGAGTCACAAACACAGGAAGCACATAGAGCGAAAGTATCATCTATTGGAATATGTGTCCTGAATCTCTCTTGTATTTTCGTAGTTTGTATACTCTGTATAAACAAATTGTTATTAAGAAAATAAATGTTATTTTGTGAGCATACATTCAATCTAATAAACAAAGATCCTAGGTTATTTTATGTAATTTAAACATGTATGTAGAGACATACGGGTCGATCATGTTTAAATGATAACCTAAACGATCTATAGTAGATGGATAAGACTGAGTACCTTATCCTAGTGATACTACGAATATGGCCCGCTTTGTAGATGTTACAAGTGTTGTAAAGTACTACAAATGATCTGATCCTGATCATTCATTTGGAGACATGTGAGCGGAGGTATCTTATACAAAGAATTTCTATAAGATCCGACCACGAAGTGATTAGTCTCAATATATAACGTCGTTAATAATAGATACTTACATTTCACCAAGATGACCATAGGTGACATGACCTGAATCCTAAGTGAGTTGTGAACTCCTGCCTATGAAGGTCATCCTTTGATTTGCATGGGTAAGAGTGTTAAGATCTGTGTGGCTCTCTTGTAACTCCATTATTCGTTGGCAGAAGAATTCTTGTTGTTGAGAGAGAAGAGAACGCATCTCAGCTAGGTCAGCAGCTAAGGTTGCGGTGGTGGACTGCGCCTGCGATGTTTCACCATCAACGGTTTGGGGTTGAGCTGAAGTGCCTTCACCCAAATCGTGTGGGTCGTCAACATGCGGCGATGGAGGAGAAAAATGCGGTGGAGATGGAGGGGAGGAAGATGCTGCTAGGAGTGCGTTGGGTGAATCGGGAGCAAGGGAGAGATTTTTAAAGTGTTCAGGGAGTCGGGAAAGGGGTTTAGTAGGTGGGCTTGGAGGGCGAATAATCAAAGGTAAGGGGTCCAAGGGTATTTGATCTTGCGTTGCTTGCTCTTAGATTTTTTCCTTGCCTTTGTTATCTTTGCGCTGCTTCTTGGATTTTGGCTACTACAGCACATTCAAATCGATAATGGGCCTTTTAAGTGGAAGCTTGGGGTAATGAGGAGAGTCCTTGAGAAGCATTCTCAAGATCTTTATGTTGATAAGACCATGGATTTCCGGCATTGGCTCCTCTTCAATACCTAAACCCACTGAGAGGCATAAGCTCGAAACTGTCCAAGGAAAGAAATACTAGCCTCTCACACGCCCCACGAAACCTCGAATTTGCTTTGCGATCAGTTGGCCCACGTCGATCGGAATACCACGTGCTATGCAATATACGGTCATTACTCGATCCCTCAAAACTGTTTTGTCATGCGATGTAGGGATGAGTCGCCTCTTCACCAAGTAAACCCAAAGACGCGCTTCCAGAAGCAGTTGTTGGATGCAAGGGTTTTAATGCCTTTCAAAGATACCGACCATTGAGTGCCCAGTTGCGTTAATATTCTCAGCGCATCCTCCATTTGTTCTTCTTTGGGATCATCAATAATTTTGTTATCCGGTGCATCTGGGATGTCCTTCATCTGATATAACTCGTTGATGTCCCTTGGGCTGAATGGCACTATCTCCCCTTTCATGATCACCGCATCTTTGGTGCCATGAAGTTGTCCATTGTAGAAAGCTCTTACTACCGTTGGAATTATGATGGATGTGCATTGGCAGAATGTTTCCAACCTATGCTCCAGCACAACACTTGTAATTAAATCTGATAGTGGCATTGACGTAGGAAAGAACCCCATTTCCATCATCATGTCATCATTTTCCTTCTTCTTTGATGGGTGCCATTTGGTCAATGCAGGCTCACTACTTTCAACTTTCGCTTTACCCTTATCTTGTGCCAATGCAAGGCGGGATCTTTGTCTTTCTTTGCATTCCCGTTCCTTGCGTTGTTCTTCCTTTTCCCACTCCGTAATTTCCTTTCTTTTCTTCTTTCTAATGCGCTGCACATTTGCCTTACGCCTTTTCTCCTTCTCTTCCCTCTTCTTCTTTTCTTCCTCTTCTTCTTCTCTCATTTCCTTTTCAAATTGCTCTGAGGCCAGCAATATGCGTTGTTCATCCTCGAGCCTTTTTCTCTCCTCTTCTACCGAAATTGCGTTGTTACGGCGCACTTTCTCATCTTGTAGTTTTCTTCTTAAATTACCTTCTGCGATGATTTGTTGCGCTTGTAACATCTTTTCTTGTTTTTCCTCTTCCTCTCTCTTTCTCCTTTCCTTCTCTTCTGCTAAACTTTTCAAAAATTGTGGGTCGCTTTTTGACCCTTGCGGCGCATTCTCCTTGTGACGCCGCATTAGAGGGGTAATGTCTGGATTCTCTTGGTCTTCAGTCGCAACCGTTCTTATATGCGTTGATTCCTCTTGAGGTTGCACTGATTCTCTTTCTTGCGTTGACACCCTCTCATCCACCCTTGCAGTGGTGGGTTCTCCGTCGACATCCGAGCTTTCAACCCTCTTCCTCTTTTCTTTTTTCTTTAGGCGCTTCTTTTCTCACCTGCATTCCCTCTTATCACTTGATTTCTTTTCTTTCTTTTTCTTCCTTGGTCGGGCCTCTTCAGCTCCTTCTCCCCTCTTCTCTTTGCTTTTTCTTTTCTTCTTCCCTTCATCCGTTTCAGGATGCTTCTCCGCTTCCACCTCCTCCAAAGCAACCCTGGTGGGTCCCTCGTAGGATTCTATGTGAACAATTTCCTTAGGATTCGAAACGGCCAGGGCGCTTCTTCGCAAAGCTTCTTCCATCTCTTCCTCCAAAGGCAAGGGCTGATTAACAACTCTAGCATCGGGTAGCCCTCTCTCCTTCTCCATATTACTTAGGATGCTCCCAAACACTTCTCTGTCATCTCTTCTCTTCTTCTCGCTTTCTAATGACAGTGTTAGGAGTGGGAACTCTCCGTGCTCGGCCCCTCTTGGATTGGGAGTGGTTTGGCTACAACAAGTTTTTGCCGAGGCTTTCCGGCGATTCTTTGGATGGGTTTCGGCTGGGAAGCGAAGCGGCGGCTTGCTGCGAGGAATGCCACCTCCCTTGCAGTGACTTGGGCTGGGGAAGGTGATGAAGGTAAGGAAAATGAATATGGGGATTGCTCGGCCATGGCTTTGGTGAGTGAAAGAGTTGGGAAAGTTCTTAGGACTTAGGAAGAAATTTCGAAGGTTTGGGTATGCAGAGGATTCGCTTAGGATTTTCTTTTTTGCAAAAGATTCAAATAGACGTCCTCAGATGGAGGAGAAGGGAATTTAAAGGTTGGGCCTTGATGGGCCCAATGCAAATTTTGCGTGGCAGGTTTCAAGGTACTCAAAAAGCCTACCCGCCACGCTCCTTGCATTTATGAATTAGTAGAGAAGGATGTCCTTTCATCTACTAAGTCATCATTTCCTTGGAAGCCTAAACGATTGGACTACTCTCTTTGCAAAAAGAATTTATCTTTTGTATCTTATTTGTACGGGCGCAAAGTTAAAGATTAACACAATGCATTCGTTACAGCAAATGCAAATTTGCAGAGAACGAGCAACAACGCATGCATTAGCGTAACACACCCCTCAACTCAGCGCATTTCTGGAGGATGGGCGCACGGTATTTCTACTAGCACAACTATCACACCCCCTCCCAGATTACCCACCTAATCTAGAAAGAGGTGTGAAGATGCTAAACATCACCTCCCGTAATGACATTTAGCATCTTACTAACCAACTTAACCTGTGCTTAAATCTGAATAGTTACACAATAATCCTTTAGTACATTTAATTTCTATTCAACATATTCCATATTACGATATCCACAATCAAGTTTCATAAACTTTCTATCTCCTGTTATATACAAACCATGAACAAAGTTTAGACACAATAGAAACATTTTTAGACATTACACAACAAAACAACTCCTCTTGTCCCATACTCCCAAAACCATGACACATAAGGTTCGTGATATGCAATCTATTTACAACAGTGCAAGGCCTACAATGTAGCAGGAGACTCTTGTCGTGTGGCAGTAAACAACTCAGCATGTTTTCAGAACTTTATCGTTACCTAGGGGGGAACATAAAACATCGAAAGCATGAGCTAATGCCCAGTGAGTGGTAATTGAATATAAACATAAGTTATCGCTTTCTAAATCATCAATATAAGTAATTAAATCATTCAATAAAATGTTGGCCAAGCATATATACACACCACAAGCCCAGGTTACTCTGGACTCCCCGGTACTCTATCCACATCTGACTCCGGTGGTAGCCCCTTGATAGCCTAGGTGGCGCTACAGGCGCAGGTTCCTCTGGACTTCCCAGTATACTCTGGCCACATCTAACCCTGGTAGCCCCCTGATCGCCTGAGCCGTACTATTAAAACACATTCAAGTAGCACAGGAACATAACCATCCCCCAGGTACAAGATCAGTAGTTTGAAACCATTTCCACAATCATTCAACAACCTTGATTCCACCATCAAGAGGTTTTCATAAAATGCATACAAATCACAAGTATGTAAACTCTGATTTCAAACTACATTTTGATAAATCAAGATTGTATAAAACAATCGAGAGTTTAGAAGGCATGCTTTAAACATTTTTGAAATATCAGTCAAGTAAAACAGATCATGCCATCACATTTCATAAATCATAACATACTAAAATATATAATTAGTTTCTATATCAAAACATTCGAAGGTAAACCATTCACTATCACTGGAGCCTTTCCAACCTCAATTTGGCCTGAAATAAAGTCCAAAGGTTACTGGACACTCACAAGAGGTCAAATCAACCCTAAACAACCTATAGTGATTCAATGTAACCACTTGAACTCATTTTAACACCTAAACATTCACATTTTTCTCCTTAAGTCCATTTTCCTCACATTACCCAAAATGGCCCAAAAATTAGTTTTTAATCCAAAAGTATTCATTCTAGGGTCAAAATATCAAGAAAATCTTAATTGGGATTCAAAAATGCTCACCCAACACCCAAAATGCTAAAAAAAACAAGCAATTGGGCACTAGAAATGGGCATGGGCGTGGGCTGTGAGCGTGGGTGGGCGAGGCTGGCCATGGGTGGGCAAGGCTGGACGGGCTGAGGTGTGCTGAGGGGTGCTGGCACGGAAGGAGGCGCACTGGTGGGGCTGGCAGCCTTAGGGTTGTGGCTGGCCTACTGCTACCCTGTTTGAGAAAACTCTAGTTTCAATTTAACCAACTTTTAACCCAACTTAAAGCAAAAATTTGCACATACTTCCTTCATGAAGTATGTTAAGAAACATTTAAGATAACTAACCTCAAAATTACAGCTCTTAACTCATATTCCAGAGCTCAGAATCTCTCCTAGACTACACCTTACTCGGATTTTCCAGTTTACCGGGCAACCTTCACTATCTTCACGATTTCTTTAGTTTTCCAATCCCAAATCTCTTGAGAGCCCTAGAATAGACTCAAAACTCAATAAGCTTTAATCTGGTTTAAATATGGAAGCTTTTGCACGAGTATTTTGGGAGAACCATCATATTCTTCAGACCCTAAGTTTCTGGCCGAAGCTGCACACTTTTTCCCCCAATCAAAGTCCTCCACCCAGCTGCTTGTTTACCCTACTACGTGGCTTTTTATTTATTTTCCTTAACCTTTGTAGCCTTACAAGACTAATCAAGTTAAATTAGTTTTAGATTTTAGCAAATTAATCCAAGAATGTTTTTTAAAAAAACAAACAACTCTAATACCCTTCTCGACCAACTTGCATTTCCTACAAAATTTGTTCTTTCTTTCCTTGTAACCCTTAGCCAATAACAAATCATGTTCCCTATACCAGTGCCCAATCATGAAAAATTGTTCCAATAATAACATGTATTAATACATTTCTAAAAGAACTTACATTTGTTAAGTAATTTCCAACTTTAATTCCAACACTTAGAATTAGAACTTTCTTAGGTCATACAATCTAAGTTATTCATTTAGGTACATAAGCTCACTTATCTAGGTTGATGTTAAGCATAAACAAGAGAAAAAGGGACAAGGGCTTACAGCAACACTACCTTGACATAGTGCGTTTTCGCTAAGGACGGGCACAGAATACATATGCGCGCAACACACCCCTCAGTGCAATGCATTTGTGTAAGATGGACGCAAAGTGTATCTTATCAGTGCAAGATGCACCCATCAACGCAATGCATACCGGATGTTTATTAAAGTTTATTTTTTTATTTTTTATTTTTTATTTTTTTTTAATTAATTCATCAACGACGCAAGTCGATAAGACTTTGCAGTGTTCATTTTCTTTTTATTTAGTCATTCACAAAAATTTTAAGAACAACGCAACTAATGCAAAAAGGTAAGGAAATTGAATAAGGCATGGAAATAACGCAATTGAATTAAATTGAAAGTAAATTCATAAAGCAGTAAAGGCTAATTCTAGTAAATAGTAAATAAGCAATGCAGAAAATAGTAAAGGAAAGTTGTAAAGAAAGCAATTAAACATAGATGTAGGGATGTTGATTGAAAGAAGTTTCTCACATTACCGCAATCTACACCCCTGCAGGCGGTCAAGCATGCCTGCGCAATGTCATCAAGGACATTGTTCCTTCTCATGAGATGTTGGGAACACAACTACACAAGATGGAATTCACTACTTCCCTAATGTCGTGGTAAGTAGATAAATTGCTCCCTTAAGGACTGATTCTGGGGGCTTGAATAATGTGGCCACACCCTCTCTTGGCTCGAGAAGGATTTGGTCATAGTTGGACTATGACTTATTGTTCATTAGAGGGATTAGTGATACTTAAGGAGTTAGATGCAACTACAGGGGCAAAGCATTAATTTTGGCCCAGTTGTACTTACAAACAATTTGTGTAGGGTCATCGTGTTGTTGACTAGTTATATCCAATGGACATAGAAATATATTTGTAGTATGAAGAGTGTAGTTGTCGGTCTTTAGTGGAGTGACCGACAGTTAATGGATATTGGGTAATTTAATTAAAAAGTTTAATTAATTATCCAAGTACCATTGGAGCTTCAATCTATAGGTCCAAGGTTCCTTTGGTAGCTCAAAAAGAATTATTGAGAATTAATTTTAGATTATTTTGAATTGTTCAAATTAATTGAGGGAATTTATTATATATGATATAATAATATAATGTATTTGATACGTTATAATATAAAGTTTATTTTGAGAGGAATTTGTTGGAAAAATAAGCATGCGTAGCAGAAATGAGGATCAATTTTACTCTAATTGCACACAAAAAACATACAACCCTAAATTAATTAATTAGGATTTTTTTTAAAATATTACCTTTGAAGCTCCCGAAACTCTTCTATCTCCGCTCGAACACGAACGAAAAACACTAGAGCTTACCTACTATCTTCTGGACTCAGAACCGGGTTGTGGGACCCGATGGATGAAAAACCCAAGAGAGAGAAAGAGATGGAAATAGAAGATGGATTTTTGGGTTGGGTTTGGGTTTTGAATTTTTCTCAAAAAAATGGTGATTTTTTCCAGCCCAAATTTAGAAAAAAAATTTGGCAAAATGTCAAAAAGTCTTTTTGTCAAAGTCAAACTTTCACCGAAAAGTCAACATTTTGACTTTTTATTATTTTTTTCGTGTTGACTAATTTTGACCTCCCGAGCATGAATCCGCATTTATTTTCTCGAAATTCAAATCACAATTGAATATAAGGTCGGTCAAAGTTTGACTTTTCAAAGTCAAAAGTCAACTCTTTGATTTTTACATCTTTGACCATTTCCATTATTTTCGAGCTTTCGAATATGAACGTATTCATATTCTTGATATTTAAATCACATTTAAATATTAAAGTTGTATCTCTAAACTGAAAAACCAACCACTATATCACATATACTTGTCAATTTCCCTCTCTTCACCTAATTCGAACAATTTGAATTATTCTATCATACTGTTCTAAGTTTATTCCATATGAGCTAGTAGGGGAACTTAATGGACCTATAGATCATGGGCTCCAACGATCCAAGATTAGCTGGCTAAACTCTTTAAATGGAGCTAATCAACATTCATTAACTCACGGGTCATTCCACTATAGTCTCGTAGTTGCACTCCCCTCACTATAGATATAGTTGTATCCATATGATATAACCATGATTAGTAAGCTAATCCTCACAGGTTGTTTGTAATCTCGACTGGGTCATAAAAACCATTTTACCCCCCAGACTACATCTTATTCCTTAAGTTCTACTAATCCTCTAATGAATAATTGGTTTAAGGTCCAACCTATAAACCGAACCCCTCTCGGGCCAAGGAGAGGGTGGGGCCCCTTGTTCAAGACCTGGATCCATACTAAAGGGAACAACTTATCTACTATCCCTATAATGGGTAAGAGTGAATCCGTCTTGCACCCTATGTTCCCATCTATCCACCTGATCTTACCCCTAAAATGGGAGGCTTATTGAGCCAGAGATAATGAGCTGCCCTCACCTATGCAGATCTAAGGATAATTCCCAGTGAACAGGAGTATATTTAGCTCAGGATTAAGATTAACCTAGGTCATTAATTAACGAAATAGTCAGTTTTATACATTCAACGGCGTTTAGAACATAAAAAATGACTATTTCATGGTTCAGTCTTATGTAAACTCTTTACATAGGAGGCCTTCATTTCCATGTCTCCACATGAACGGTTTAGGATCACATCGTTTGTACTAACTACAAAAATGGGCCGCATCCATAGTGTCCCCAGAATAAGGCGCCCAACCTCATTCATATACTATAGACCATTTTGGCTATATATTTGAACTTGATCCACATTTATATCACTACATAAAGTTCAAACTTAAACTTAATAGCCTCGGATCCTTAGTTTATTGGATTCATGAATATAGAATTTAAATTGACTAAAGATTTTCAATAACAGCTTTATTGAACAAGAATATGATATTACAAACTACGAGTTTTAAGACATAAAATCCAACAGAATTAATATTTGAATGTGATTCAAATGTTAATTATATGGATGAGATTCATATAATTAAAGTTAATATAAATATGATTTATATTAAATACCATGATTATTTAGAGAAATAAAACTATAAGTTAGATTGTATTTGATACAATATAATAACTATAGGTTATGTGTTATATTTGATATAACATATAGTTATATATATTATAAGTTAGTTATTATATATATAATTATTATTAATTTAATTAAATTTGCTTTAATTTTAATTTAATTTTAAAATTAAAGGGAGGGAGTTACAACCCCCCCCCCCTAATTTCTCTCCATCAATCATGTGGCAGAAGGTATGGGGAGTTCAGTTTTGATGCCTTCTTCATCTTCTTCACAAAGTGTCTATGAGAGATTCTTCTCGTAATTCCCAACAACATAGAGAGAAGAAAAGTTTGTTTTCTTCTTCCTCTCAATTTTCTCTCCCTCTTCCCAAAATGTTTTAATTAATGGAAGTCGATTAATTTAATTAGAAGAGTTTAATTAATTATTCAAGTACTATCAGAGCTTCAAACTATAGGTCCGTAAGGTCCCCTCAGTAGCTCAACTAGGATTATCGAGAATAATAATAATTTTGGTTTAATTTGAATTGTTCAAATTAATTATATGTGATATAATTAGAATAATGTATTTAATACATTATAATATAAAGTTTATTTGAGAGGAAATAAATATTTGAGTATAATTCAAATATTAATTATATGAATTGAATTCAAAGAAATGTCATAGGTTAAATTTAATATGAATTTGTTTCATATTAAATACCATAGGTTTATGAGCGAATTTCAAATCATAGGTTATGTTTTATTTGATATAATATAAACTATGGATTATATGTTATATTCGATATAACATATAGTATAATATATGTTAATATATATTATATGATAAGTGAGTTACTATATAATTTATCCTATATTAATTAAATATAAAATTAATTTTTATTTGAATTAAAATTTTAAATATAATTAAAGGAGGGAGTTGAAATTCCCTCCCATGATTTTTTCACGTTTGATCGTGAGATGGGAAGTTAAAGGGGGATCTTCTTCTTCCTGACTTATAATGTAGAAGGGAGATCTTAGATAGTGTACTTCCTAAAAAAGAGTTCTCTCAGAATATTCATCTTTCTAAAAAATAATTTTTTCTTCTTCCCTAAATTATCTATACAGAGTCCTATACACTCTTGTGGTTCTCATCCCCAAAGGAGAATACGGAGGTCTCATTATTATTGGTTGTGTCCAACTAAATTGAGATTTGGTGTTGTTGTGTTTTTTGGGTGTTAGGGATCCAAAAGGGTTCGTGACCGATCAAAAGGAATTCATGAAGATTTTGTGTCTTCAAAGGTAAGTATATCAAACCATAAATTCCTTCTCTACTGTTTTTAAGAAGCATGCTATAAAATTAAATTTTCTCCTTCAGAATGCATAACTAGGTTTCTATAATTTTAATTTCTGTTAAAATTGAAAACTGGGACCAATCCTCGCTTCCACATCAGACCTCATAGTCCTTCATAAAGCACTAAAACAAATAGGATAAGTGATAACAAGGGTTTCATGTTGGGTTGTACATACTTTGTAAAATTAAACATATTTTATTTGCAATAAAGAAGTTATTGAGGTTTATTCAATAAAAACTGTTATTGAATATGTAAATTGCACTTTTAAAAACTAAATCTAATAAACTAAGATCCATGGTTATTACATGAGTACTTGGATTTTATGTGGAGACATATGAATGGATCAAGTTCGAGTAGATAGCCAAAATGATCTATAGTATACACATAAGGTTGGGTACCTTATTCTGGGGACACTATTGGATGTGGCCCACTTTGATTTAGTACAAACGATGTGATCCTGAATCGTTCATGCAGAGACATGCGAATGGGGGCGTCCTATGTAAAGAGTTTGTATAAGACTAGACCAAGAAATAAGTCACTCTTACTTTATAACGTTGTTTATTGTTTAAGACTGACTATTTCAAAGCGATGACCTAGGTAACTTGACCTTAATCCTGAGCTAACTATGAACTCCTTTTTATTTGGAATTATCCTTAGATTTGCATGGGTGAGGGTATGGCTCAACCGCACCGACTCAATAATGGTTAACCGCACGACTCAATAAGCCCCCTCATTTCAGGGGTAAGACCAGGTAGATAGCTGGGGACATAGGCTGCAAGACAGAATTCACTCCTACCCACTTTTAGTGGATAGTAGAGAGGTTGTTCCCTTAAGTACTAACTTGGGGTCTTGAAGAAGGGGCCCCACCCTTTCATTGGCCCAAGAGGGACTCAGTTTAGTGATTGAATCACAAACCAATTGTTTATTAGAGGATCGGTGAGACTTAAGGAACAAGATGTAATCTCGGGGGTAAAATAGTTTTTGACCCAGTCGTTATTACAAACAACCTATGAAGGGCCGACTTACTGATTATGGTTATATCGAATGGACAGAAATATATCTACAGTGAGAGAAGTGCAGCTACTGGACTTTAGTGAAGTGACCAGGTAGTTGATTAATTTGGTTACAAAAGTTTAGCCAATTAATCTCATATTGTTGGAGCTCATGATCTCTAGGTCCATTAGGTCCCTCTACTAACTCACAAATGGATGAGATACGTACCAGTTGAAGAACCCTAGTTATGCATTACGGCATTTACAATCAAACAGACTAGTTATGCATTTAACAACAAATTACGGCATGCTTTGAACTTTATACAACAAAATGACGAGATACGTACCAGTTGAAGAACCCTTCTTCGCCTCACATCTCGCTCTCGTCAATGGACTGCAGTTCTCGCTCTAACTGTGCAAGCCAAAGCAATCGTCCACCAAATCGCTATCATCTACCCACGAACAGACTCCTCATGAACAAGGCAGCAGGGAAGACACCACCACTCAGAACCCTCGGTATTCTTGGAGTGGGAATCCAGGAGGTGTGGGCTCTGTTGAATTTGGTAGAGGGAAGGAGGAAGAAACGATCGCTTACCATGACCAAGCAAGTGGGAGAAATCGGATGTCTATCATATAGACGACTGCTTAATCGTTTAGGTAAAGGCACACGATCATGTAGTAAAAGGGGCTTTGATTGTATAGACGATCGTTTAGTAAAATTCTCGGACGCACGATCGCGTAGAAAAAAGCTAGACGATCATTTAGTAAATTTTATGCGATCGTTTAAGAAAGGCGCGCGTGCACACGATCATTTAGTAAATGTTGAGTTGTCGTGTATGCTCTCGGTTTGCTATGCAATATGCAGTGTACTAATAGATGAGCAAATATCTGATTTTTTGCAAAATGAAAACCATTTTCATTTATCCTTCAGTTACGAAAACTGAATGCAACCTCCCACTATCTCATTTGGTTACGGAGAAAAAACCGACAACAATTATCCTATAATTGTTTAAATTAAAAAATAAATATAAGCATATTATATTTATAACCTATGGTTTAATATCACATCATATGCAATATATGAACCATAGTCCTTTTCTTCTCCACTAGATATAAATCATATTTATATCATTTTCCTCCAATTAATGTATCTCATACATCTTGTTAACTATATCATATATAATTGACTAGTTTAATCATATCATATTTAATCGAACTCCCTCTTGTCAATTTGAACACTTCAAACTGACCCAAAAACTAATTCTCAACTTGAATCCATTGAGCTACCAAGGGGACCTTATGGACCTATGGCTCGAAGCTTCAACGGTACGCGAATAGCTGACTAAACTCTTTAGACACGAGATCCACCATCCGTTAACTGCCAGGAATTCCACTAAAGACCGACACCTGCACTCTTCTCACCACAGATATATTTATGTGTCCATTGGATATAACCAATCAACAGTACGATAACCCTTCACAGATGCTCGTAAGTACAGCTAGGCCAATTTACCGTTTTGCCCCTGTAGTTACATCCAACTCCTTAAGTACCACTGATCCCTCTAATGAACAATACAACATAGTAATACTATGTGTGGACACCTCTCAAGCCATGAGAAGGTGTGTGACGCCACATCGCTCAAGCCCCAGAATCAGTCCTTAAGGGAGAAATCTATCCACTTACCCCTACTTTGGGGAAGGAGTGAATTTCATCTTGTGTAGCTGAGTTCCCAACTCCCAAATCAGACGAATCCTCAAGGTGGTAGGTTTGAGTCTGCAATATGGCCACTCGCACCCATGCAAATCAAAGGACCGCTCTCAAAGGCAAGAGTTCCCAACTCACTCAGGATTGAGGTCATGTTACCTATGGTCATCCTAGTGAAGTGAAGTCTCTGTCATGAACGGCGTTATATAACGAGACTATAACACTTCGAGGTCCGGTCTTATACAAACTCCTTTGTGTAGGACGCCCCCGCTCGCATGTCTCCACATGAATGATCAGGATCAGACCATCTATAGCAAGTCAAAACACTTGTAACTAAACAAAGAGGGCCGCATCCGTAGTGTTACCAAGAAAAGATTTCCCTCCTATATCGATATACTACAAACCATTTATCACTTAAGACATGATCCACCTTTATGTCTCCACATACATGCTTAAGTTACAACGACAACCAAGGATCGTAGTTTATTGGTTTGTGGTAAAGAAATTAAAACATCCAATGTTCCATAGATAAAAGTGAAGAAAATATCATATATTATTACATCACAAGCGTTTGTTCAATAACTGTGTTTACAAACTACAAGACCCAACGAGAGTTTAGGGCATCATCCTCAATAGTTTTAGAATTGTTTTATCACCTAGACATCGTATGTTTAATCCAATTATAAACGTTATACTTGGATGTATAGACTTAGGTTGTTTAATTAGCCGAAACATTCCTAAGTAAAGATCTACCCAAAAACAAGTAGAACACTTAAGTGGAGATTAATTACATATAGGATATGTTGTTCTTAGCTCTCACGTCCCTAAGAGTTCACACCGCAAGATCCGTGCAATGCTTCGTGTCACCTTGGAAGTGATCTCCATTCGAAAAGTGTTTGCATAGATCAATAGCAAAGTGAATAGGGGAAGTAGTTCATAGTAAGTGGGTGAAAGATGTGTCTCAACGTATTGATAACGAGCAAAAATGCACGTTATCATGGTGCTAAGTTCTTAAACAATGTTGGATTGCATTGATAGAATATGTTAAATTGCATCCATTAAGCATGAATTCTACAATATTGCGGTCGCATGTGTCCAACGCATTAGAGCAGTTGATCTTTATATTTTTGTGCAAAATATGTGTTAACGCAATACAAGATTGCGATCATAGGAATACATTGGTCGAGCACAACTTCATCGCAAAACTTTGCATTGACCGTGCTTGCAAACATTCGCCCAAGAAGAATCACCGCAACTTGGTCAGCGCAACATGGTGGACGCATCTGGGTGAAAGGATTAATTAAAGAGCGATGGGACAGAAAGCTAACGACAGTCGATCCAAATTAAGTTGACAGCCGATAATGGTCACAAAGTACATTCAGCTTTATCGTGACAAATTTACCGACGCGTCAGTCAGGAATTAAAGTAGTCCCATTTGTACAACCCGGAGAGAGATAGTCGCCTTTTCACTATGGAAACTCTATAAATACCAGTGCATTCTTTAGAGAAGGGGTTAAGCAGTCGATTACTTCAAATCATTTACAAAGTTCACGCCTCTGTCCATAGTCTTTCTTCCATTTTAAGGCGGACGTGAGGAAGAAGGTGTATCGGTAATCGTTTCGGCAAGCTTGGGAAAGCACCGGAAGCTCCAAGACAGAAAGAGGGCCGACACCTGCGGAAGCAGGAACATTTGTAGATCAGAATAGAGATTCAGGGTAAAAGGCCTCGGTCAGCAAGGAATTGCTACCTGGCTCTCTACCTTTACTTTCCATTGTCCTTTTGTACTCAACTCAATTAGAAGAATGGAATATCTTTCTCTATATCTGTTCACTCTCTGTTATTCACGCATGAGTAGCTAAATTAGTTGAATGGGTTGAGAAGTAGTTAGCTAGCAGAACAAGGGAATCTTCATCTTTGTGGTTGTCTTGTTTATGTATGCCTCATTCATCTGTTAGAGATACTCGGGAGAGTAGTCTAAAGACAGGATCTAGACTTGGGAAGGTCAGGTCAGAATCTAGGTTTGGAAGAACCAGATTAGAACGCATAAACGGGAGGTAAGCACTTAGGAATGCGCACTATTTGTTAGTAACGCATCACATGCATCTTAGCGATAAGATATAATTGTATACGGTCGCCTTGCTTTCATGCATTTTGCATCAACGCATAGGACAAGAGTAGAGACTTAAGGATAAGCTCTATGGACATTCTACATTCAACACATGCATCCTAGACTTAGGAGCATTGCATTTACATTGGGAAATGACTTGTTGTGCATGGTTGTAACATTATCGCAAGGTTTGACGCATTCCTGAGTAACGCTAGCTAAAATACCTTCTCAACCCATTCATCGCATACTCATTGCATCTATCAACGCAACTATCTTTCTTAAATCCGCCGCCTTTATTTACTTGTTTTTATCAACGCAACAACACACCCAAAACTTATTTATTTACTTGGTTACCACAAGTTTTCATAAATATTACCAACATAACTATTTTCACAAGTCCCTGTGTTCGACCCTGGACTTACCAGGAAACTTAGGGGAATTTACATTTAAATTCTGCTGGGGAAATTTGAGTGTACAACGCAATCCATCAACGCATATCATCCATACTTCCACTTCATAAAACTAAGCATCAATTTTTTGGCGTCGTTGTCAGGGACTTCGACAAAATAGTTGTTAACGGTCATTTTTGTGAATTCTTTGCAGAACTCCCAATCTCTGGCGAACTACGACCCGGAGATTGAGAG
>NW_024064775.1:142385-143932 GCF_009727055.1 Benincasa hispida | reverse complement strand
GGACGAATCACTCAGCGATGCTTGGGTGAGGTTTAAAAGGTTGGTCCGAGATTGTCCACATAATGGGCTACCAGACTGCCTGCAAATGGAAATTTTCTATCACGGTTTGAATCCTGCTTCGCAGACCACTGCCAATATGGCAGCAGCCGGTGGTCTGCTTGACAAAACTTACGATGAGGCGAAGAATATCCTGAACCGTATCTCCAAGAATCATGAAGACTGGAGGGAGAGTGACCAGAGATTAAGACTTAAAGATTCTAACATAAAAATGGTGCTATTGTTTCATAGCAAAACCAAATGACTGCAATGATGAATTTGATTCAAGGAATGACGATCAGTAGCCCAACACCGCAAGGTGGGCAAATCAACACAATAAGTCAAAACACCGCAAGGTGTGTGACTTACGGTGATGGGCATGTGATGGCGGATTGCCCACAAAATCCACAGTCTGTATATTTTGTAAAGAATAACCTCTTTTCAAACACCTACAACCTCGAGTGGAAAAACCACCCCAATTTTGATTGGAAGAATCAACAACAAAATTTCTAATATGTGGCGCAAAAAGAAGGCCACCAGGATTCTTTTAACGCAACAATGGTCAACAGAGCAACCAAGCAAGTAGCTCACAATAACCACCGCAATATTCTTCTCTAGAAAGCCTATTGAAGCAATATATAGAGAAAAACGAGACAGTGCTTCAAAGTCAGGCTACGTCCATCCACAACCTTGAATTGCAAATGGGCCAGATTGCGAATGAGCTCAAAAGTAGACCACATAGGGTGTTGCCAAGTTCAATCGAGCTTCCATGCAACACAAGGGGATCAGGAAAGGAGCAATGTTAGGTTGTGACATTGCATAGTGGAAAGATTGTGGAAGGAGAAAAGAAGGAACAGAACAAATCAACTTCCATCGCAACTGAGCCTGAGATTGCAGCAACATAAGAAGAAGAAAGAGAGAATGAAACAGTGGAACCTGAGGTTGGGTCAACCTCAAAGTCAAATGAAACGGGAACCATGAAAGTTTAGTTACCACCCTTTTCTCAGAGGCCAAAGAAGAAGAAAAACGAAGAGGTACAGTACCAATGCTTCCTGTCTATGTTAAAACAATTACATGTTAATATTCCTTTCAGTGAAGCGATTGAGGAAATGCCTGCCTATGCCAAGTTTCTAAAGGACATGGTAACTAAGAAGAGAGTTGCTGGAAAATTTTCCACGGTGGCACTAACGCAAAGTTCCAAATCTATTATCCTGCCGAAGATGAGCGATCCTGGGAGCTTCACTATTCCTTGCTCCATAGGAGGACTCTATATTGGGCAAGCCTTGTGTGACTTGGGGGTCAGCATAAATTTGATGTCGCTGTCAATCTTTCGACAATTAAATGTGGGGAAACTTGTGCCCACATCCATGACTCTCCGGTTGGCTGATAGATATCTGGTTCATCCAGAAGGTAGGGTGAAGGACATGTTGATCACAATTGATAAATTCATTTTACCAGCTGACTTCATCATCCTAGATTATGAGGCCGACAAGGATGTACCCATCATTTTG
>NW_024064775.1:123994-141840 GCF_009727055.1 Benincasa hispida | reverse complement strand
GGCGTAGAATGAAAAGTTGCCAGTGATAATTTCCTCTACGCTCAATAAAGATCAAGAGAATGTGTTGATGAGCATTCTCAAGAAACATGTGCGAGCAATTGGCTGAACGCTCGCTGACATCAGAGGAATTAGCCCTGCGTACTGCATGCACCACATTCATCTGAGGACGACCACAAAACAACTATTGAAAATCAACACAGACTTAGCCCTGCGATGAAGGAGGTTGTCAAAAAGAAGATTATCAAATGGATGAATGCGGGCATTATCTATCCATGCAGATAGCACGTGGGTCAGCCCCATGCAATGTGTGTCGAAGAAGGTGAGGAATGAACATAGTACCCAAATGAGAATAATGAATTAAACCGCAAAGAAACTCATCACTAGATGGCGCATATGTATGGACTACCGCAAATTGAATGCAGCCACAAAGAAAGGTCACTTCCCTTTGCCATTCATCGATCAATGCTGGACAAATTAGCAGGGAACGATTTTTTTGCTTCTTGGATGAACACTTATGAAGTTTGCCTGGCCAACTTGGAGAAAATTCTGAAAAGATGGGAAGAGACGAATTTGGTGCTCAATTGGCAAAAATGTCACTTCATAGTAAAAGAGGGAATAGTGTTGGGACATAAAGTCTCCCGAGAAGGGTTGGAGGTGGACAAAGCAAAGATCAACGCAATTGAAAAGCTTCCACCTCCAACCAATGTGAAGGCCTTGCGAAGCTTCTTGGGGCATGCTGGATTCTATAGACGATTCGTCAGGGACTTTTCTAAAATAGCACGACCACTGAGTGCGTTGTTAGAGGCGGACAGAAAGTTTGAATTTGACAGGAATTGCCTCAACGCATTTCGAATTTTAAAAGATACGTTGATTACCACGTCCAGACTGGAAAATTCGGAGGTTGACCGCAATGAATTTGAAGTGAGTGCCATGTTCCCAGACGAGCAGTTGTTCCACATAGAAGAATTGCTATGGTAGGCAGACATCGTTAATTATTTGGTTTGTGAACAATTTCCTGAAGATTACATATACCATCAACAGAAGAGGCTCAAGCATGAATGCAAGCATTATTATTAGGATGAGCCGAATTTGTACAAAAGGGGTGCAGACCAAATCATTCGATTATGTGTACCAAATGCTGCTCAATGTAACGGGTTGGGATTGATGATATAAATTGCTCACAATGATGCAATACTACTTCTAATTATGCGTTAATTATTGTTCATGTAGTATGCCATACGTTGTCACAAGTTTCCTTATGATGGAACCAAGTGTAATTCCACCGCAAGTTTCTCGGTGTGATCCAAGGTCGAACACGGGGAATGGTTTAGGTTATTGCGGTATGTTCATGATATATGCGACCAGGTTTTCAATCTTTAGAAATGAGTTTGTATAAGTATATAAATTGCGATAAAAGAAAGGAAAGCAGTAAAGATGCGATAAAAACATAAAAATACAGTAAACCTAAGCTAGATGATACAAGATACAGACTTCATGTACAAGATGTTGGGATTAAAGCTGGCCGTGAAAGTTATGCAAAGACATGGGATGCGGTGACAAGTCTTATGAATAGAATAGAAAGAGAAAGACAAATAATATAAACAACGCAAGTTCTTAATTGGATTGAAGGTACAAATACTATTCCGCTCTTCTCTTGGCGTACACCTCTCAGTGATCGGCCGTGCTCCCACATGTTTGTGGTGAAAAAGAGACTAACGTAATGAACGCAAGGTTGCTTCCATGTCTAGAAGTACTACTTGCTTTAAATAACGCATTCTTCTAACCTTCTCTCGATAGATCAAAATGACATCTTCACTTCTGCTCTCACAAGTGAAGATGCCGTCTAGCATACTTTAGCTAAACGTATTTTATATCTTTAATATAGATTAAGTTCTTAGTGATTCATATTGCTCATCAGGGGGTTAAGAGACATCATGAAGAAAGTGATGGATGGGTGAACGGAAATAGACAGAAAATGGTAAACGGAATTTATCAAAACATTTAATATTTCTACTAAGCGTTTGATACATAGTATGTGAATGAAGAGATAAAGAAAACATGAAATGCACAATGAAAGAGATATAGAACAGATACAATCAAGTGCCAATGTCTTGGCACAGATTTAATGGAGATCTGCTTCCTGGATAGGATGGATTTGATGGTAAGAAGAGCTTCCCTCTCAGGCTTGCTCTATCGTAGCAGGGATCTTTGCACAGAGCTTTCGATCGGGTGTATGGTAGGTTGGATATGAGATTCACCTCTCGGCTTTATCTCGTCTTCTTCCCGGATTCTTCTCTTAAGTACTTAGCTCAGCCTTTTCTCTACAATCTAGTAGCACTTAGCCCCGTATCAAGTAGCATATCTTTTCTCTGAAATCAATGGGGCATTTATAGGTACAGATCTTTGACTCCGGCCTTGTGGTCCCCACTCATGATTATGGTAATTTCAAAGATGGAGGGATATTATTCCTTCTGTTATGCAATTAGACCGTCAATTCTGCACAACCGTTAGTTATACACGTGTCTTAATCCTCCACTCTTGCGTTGCTCAGCTGCATCTTTCGATCATAAGTTTGCATGCGGTGCTTGTTTTTATTACCACATGCGGTTGAAGCACAGCTCTTAGATCGACTGTCACATTGCGCCATCATTGTTGTACTCGTCTCTTCATTATTGATTAACAGCCGCAATGTGACAGAGATTCGTTGACTAGTCTCTCGTGAGCCTTAAGCGCAAGCGGTGACTTAGTCTCCTGCAAAACAGAGTAAAGTTCGGCTTGTCTTCGATCTTTTTGGTGTTAGTGGGTGTAATCGCAAACATTTATAATTATTGCAATACTAGGCTAATTTTCATACAATTGGTGCATAATTACTAACTTTTGGCCATAATATCTAGATAAGGTGGCATAAATAACTTGTATTTCTACAAGTTATCACTCAACAACGCATATTGTCACAGTGCCACGTTTCACCATATGGAGGGCACTTTGGAGGACAACGCACTACAGCTAAAGTTTTGCAAAGTGGATTTTTTTGGCCTTCATTTTTTAAGGATGTTGCTGACTACGCAATGAAATGTGATCGGTGTCAACGCACCGGCAACATTTCATGGAAGAATGCAATGCCGATGAATACTATCTTAGAGTTAGAACTATTTGACGTATGGGGGATTGATTTCATGGGACCATTCCCCCCCTTCGCATGGAAAAAATTATATCTTATTGGTCATCGATTACGTCTCTAAGTGGGTAGAGGCGATTGCATGCGCCGCAAGTGATGCGACAATAGTCTCCCAGTTCCTCAAGAAGAATATTTTCACTCCTGTTGGCACTCCCCGTGCCATCATAAGTGATGAGGGATCACATTTTGTCAATCACAATATCAAGAAGTTGCTGCGCAAGTACAATATCCTCCACAAAGTGGTCACCGCATACCATCCGCAAACAAATGGCCAAGCTGAAGTGTCCAATCGTGAAATTAAATTGATACTTGAGAAGGTAGTCAAACCTTCGCGGAAGGATTGGGCAATGAAGCTTGATGATGCGTTATGGGCCTGTCTCTTATACACATCTAGATGTGTATAAGAGACAGATGGAGGGTCAACGCATATAAGAATGCGAAGATTTATAAAGAGCGCACCAAGCACTGGCATGATAAACGCATATGCGCTAGAAACCTCCAAATCGGGCAAAAGGTCTTACTCTTCAATTCGAGATTGCGGCTCTTCCCAGGAAAATTAAAATCACGCTGGTCCGGTCCCTTCATCATCAAAGAAGTATTTCTACATGATGCGGTGGAACTGATCACCAAGGATGGCAGTCGAACATTTAAAGTTAATGTACAACGAATAAAGGCATATTGCGGAGGAGATTTCCAGCCAGAAACAGTCTCTGCAAAGTTGAAAAACCTAGACTATCCCTTACTCAACGCTTGAACATTTAACTCTTCATCATTTTACTATTGTCAGTATTTCACTTATTTCTCTAAAAAAAAATCTTGTTGTTTTGTTTTTAATCATTTGACTCTCTCTTTGTCTGTTTACAAGGATTAAGGCACAGGATTGCGAAGAAGCAAATGATCTCATTCCATCACCGTAATCCACAGGAGCAAGGATCGCCACAAGGATGGATGCATCAATACTCAATGCGAGCGACAATGCTAAATTTGGGGGTGTACTCTTCCTTATCTTTATCTCAAATTTTGAGCTATCATATTGCATTTTACTTTTCAAAAGTTTTATCACCGCATCCTCCTTGATTACCGCAATCATATCACAAGTAGATAACTTTAGTAGTTTACCGCACCTTGTTCTTTGCCAAGTATGATTTCAATGATGAAAAATATGCTTCTATCTCTTTCGTATATACTAGGGTTAATTAAATCTTAAAATAGTCACCTCATGAAATATTTCTCGAAGTTAGGGGTTTGCTAGCTGATAACTTGTAGAAATACAAGTTATTTATACTGCTTTATTCAGATATTGCGATTGAAAAAGAGAAAATATACGTCGAACGTATGGAAATTGGCTAAGAAATACAAGAATTATAAATTGTCGCCAATACACCCACTAACACCATCGCGATGGTAGAAAATGATGTTTCTATTCTGTTTTTGCAGGAAATCAAGTCACCACTTGCGATCAAGGCTCAAAGAAAAACTGAACAACGCATCTCCGTCACATTGCGCTCGTCAATCAATACTGAAGAGACAATCAACGCAATGAAGGTGCATGTGACAGTCGATCTAGAGCTGAACTTCAACCGCATGCGGTAATAAAAAAACAACACCGCATGCGGACACACGATCAAAAGATGCAAAAGAGCAATGCAATTGCAGAGGATTTAGACACGTGTACAAATAACCGTTGTGCATGATTGATGGGATTGATTGCATAACAGAAGGAATATTTATTCCACCATTTCCAGAGCTACCATAATAATAAAGTGGGGTCCACACTACAGAGAGTCAAAGCCTTCATCTATAAATACCCTCTGAAATTCCATTGCAAAATATACTTGATACGGGGCTATTTTGATACTTGTATATTGAGATAGAGATAGTCTGAGTACTGATCGGAGAAGATCCAGGAAGATTAAAGAGACAAGGCCGAGAGGTGAGTCTCAGGGCAAATCCTTCAAATCCCCACCGTGAAGCTCTGTACCAAGGTCACCTCTACCGGACGAGCAAGCCTGAGAGGGAAGCTCTTCCTTCCATTCATCCCATATGCCGGCAAGCAATCCTACCATCCATATCTATGTCAAGACGTTGGCACTCTTCTGTATTTGTTTCTTGACACTCTTCTGTATTTGTTTCTATCTTTATCATCAATTGTATTCATTTTCTTAATCTCTGTCATTCACACCATGTATCAGACGCTTGATTCTATAATTAAATGTCATGATCATTTTCAACTCCATATTTCTGTCTATTTTCGTTCTTCCATGAATCACTTTCTCCACGATGTTTTCTTAATCCCTTGGTAATTAGCATGAATCTAACAAGTAGACTAATCTATGCTAAAGAAATAAATATGTTTAGCTAAAGCATGCTAGACGACATCTTCACCTATGAGAGTAGAAGTGAATATGCCATTCTACCTGTCGAGAGAAGGTTAGAAGAATGCATTAACTAAAGCGAGAAGTACTTCCAGAGATGGAAGCAACCTTGCATTCATTACGTTCATCTCTGTTTCACCACAGAGATATGGGAACGTGGCCGATCACTGAGAGGTGTACGCCAAGAGAAAGTGGAACCTTATTCATATCTTTAACGCAATTAATGAACTTGCGATGTTTGTACTAATTATCCTTTCTCTTTCTGATTCATACATAAAGCCTTACCACCACATAACACGACCTTTGTATAATCTTCACGGTCAGTCTCAAACTTAGCATCATGTATCTTGTATCTTGTATCTTGTATCATAATAGCTTAGGTTTACTTTTACTGCACTTTACTTTATCGCACAATTTTACTTTATCGCATTTTAAATACCTGTATACACAACTTTTATTAATTGAAAAATCCCCGGTCGCATATATCACGAATGTAATGCATTAACCTAAAACAATCCCCGTGTTTGACCTCGGATCACACCGAGAAACTTGCGTTGGAATTATACTTGGTTTCAGCACAAGGAAACTTGTGACAACGCATAGCATACTACAAATATTTCATTAATAACGCATACATCTAGAAGTAGTATCACATAAAGTCTGAATAAGCATAACACCTCATCCACATTCCATTTCAATTCCAAGTCACCAAGTTTATGGCAACATGAGCTTGTATGATCCATCATTCATCACCATCCATATGCCTATTTAGAAAGCACTTCGATTACGAGTTTACACTAGCTTTCTTTCAAACTCTCTTTACAACGAATTCTATGACCATCGCATGACTTCTTTTAACCTTTTGGCAATGGGGACATTGCCGTATTTTAAATTTGTGGGTGAGGTATTTGTTTTCGACCTTGCTATAAAAAAAATTTGAGAATAACAACTCCACTGTCAACGCAATGGGAAACCCATGTTGATAAGAGTTAAGTTGTGAAAGGCAATTACCCGTAGTTGGATGTCCGCATGACACACGTGGGGGCAAGCCAAAACGAAGGCAAAGCACTCAGAATATATATATATCAATATATCAATGAAGAAAATTTTTTATGCAAGGATAAAATCATTTGACAACTCGGTAGAATTTTTTTTCCTTGAAATAAATCATGTGATGTTCCGGAATTTAGTAAAATCCTTTTGAAAGTTAAACTTGCAGTCCCTAGGTCTTAGAAATATTTTAAGAAGAGACTTGAATAAGGCTTAAGGAAATTCTGGTATATAGGATTTGAATGAGGTATCCTTGAGAAGTCCAGGAAAAGAACTTTGCGGTTGACTTGCTAAAGGAATCTTTATCTTAGGCTTGATGACAAGCATTGTTTAAATTTGGGGGTGAGATAACGGGCAGAAATGCACGTTATCATAGTGCTAAGTTCTTAAACAATGTTGGATTGCGTTGATGAAATATGTTACTTTGCGTCCATTAAGCATCAATTTCGTAATATTGTAGTCGCATGCGTTCAACGCGTTAGAACTATTGATTTTTGTATNAATGGGAAACCCATGTTGATAAGAGTTAAGTTGTGAAAGGCAATTACCCGTAGTTGGATGTCCGCATGACACACGTGGGGGCAAGCCAAAATGAAAGTAGGACACCAGGATCAACGCATAAATGAATGACCACAATTCCACTGCCACATCGGTATGAGTTTAGTCTGAAAAAGAGTGCATTGCTCGTAGTTGGATGTCCGCATGACACACGTGGGGGCAAGCGAAAAAGAAGGCAAGGTACTCGGATCAGTGCAAGGTTAGAAAAAAATAGTAATGAAGAAAATTTTTGTGCAAGGATAAATCATTTGACACCCCGGTGGAAAATTTTCTTTTTGAAATAAATCATGCGATGTTCCGAAATTTAGTAAAGCCCTTTTGAAAATTAAGCTCATAATTCCTAAGTCTTAGAAATATTTTAGGAAGAGATTTGAATAAGACTTAAGAAAATTATGAATTATAGGATTTGAACGAAGTATCCTTGAGAAATCTAGTGAAAGAACTTTGCGGTTAACTTGCTAAATGAATCTTTAGCTTATGCTTGAGGACAAGCATTGCTTAAATTTGGGGGTGTGATAATGGGAAGAAATGCACGTTATCATAGTGCTAATTTCTTAAACAATGTTGGATTGCGTTGATAGAATATGTTAAATTGCGTCCATTAAGCATGAATTCTACAATATTGCGGTCACATGCATCCAACGCATTAGAGCAGATGATCTTTATATTTTTGTGTAGAATATGCGTTAACGCAATACAAGATTGCGATCATAGGAATACATTGGTCGAGCGCAACTTTACCACAAGACTTTGCGTTGACCATGCTCGCAAACATTCACCCAAGAAGAATCACCGCAACTTGGTCAGCGCAACATAGTGGACGCATCCGGGTGAAAGGATAATTAAGAGTGATGGGACAGAAAGCTGACGGAAGTCGGATCCAAATTAAGTTGACAGCCGATAATGGTCACAAAGTACATTCAGCTTTATCGGTGACAATTATCCGGCGCGTCAGTCAGGAATTAAAGTTGTCTCATCTGTACAACCAGGAGAGAGAAGCCGCCTTTCACCATGGAAACTCTATAAATACCAAATGCATTCTTCAGAGAAGGGGTTATGTAGTCGATTACTTCATCATTTTACAAGTTCATGCCTCTGTCCATAGTTTTCTTCCATTTTAAGGCGGACGTGAGGAAGAAGGTGTATCGGTAGATCATTTCGGCAAGCTTGGGAAAGCACCGGAAGCTCCAAGACAGAAAGAGGGTCGATGCCTGCGGAAGCAGGAATATTTGTAGATCAGAATAGAGATTTAGTGTAAAAGGCCTCAGTTAGCAAGGAATTGCTACCAGGCTCTCTACCTTTACTTTCCATTGTCCTTTTGTACTCAACTCAATTAGAAGAATGGAATATCTTTCTCTATATCCATTCACTCTCTGTTATTCACGCATGAGTAGCTAAATTAGTTGAATGGGTTGAGAAGTAGTTAGCTAACAGAACGAGGGAATCTTCATCTTTGTGATTGTCTTTTTTATGTATGCCTCATTCGTCTGTTAGAGATACTCGAGAGGGTAGTCTAAAGGCAGGATCTAGACTTGGGAAGGTCAGGTCAGAATCTAGGTTTGGAAGAACCAGATTAGAACGCATAAATGGGAGGTAGGCGCTTAAGAATGAGCACTATTTGTTGTTAATGCATCGCATGCATCTTAGCGATAAGATATGATTGTATGCGGTCACCTTGCTTTCATGCATTTTGCATCAACGCATAGGACAAGAGTAGAGACTTAGGGATAAGCACTATGGACATTCTACATTCAACACATGTGTCCTAGACTTAGGAGCATTGCATTTACATTGGGAAATGACTTGTTGTGCATGGTTGTAACATTATCGCAAGGTTTGATGCATTCCCGAGTAACGCTAGCTAAAAGACCTTCTCAACCCATTCATCGCATACTCATTGCATCTATCAATGCAACTATCTTTCTCAAATCTGCCGCCTTTATTTACTTTTTTTTAATCAACACAACACACCCAAAACTTATTTATTTACTTGGTTACCACAAGTTTTCATAAATATTACCAACATAACTATTTTCACAAGTCCGTATGTTCGACCCTGGACTTACTTGGAAACTCAAGGGAATTTACATTTGAATTCCGCTGGGGAAACTTGAGTGCACAATGCAATCCATCAACGCATATCATCCATACTTCCACTTCATAATACTAAGCATCACGTATCCTGCGGTCTCTTCCATTAATTTGGATCGTGAGATTCCTATGTTGTTCCTGCTTGTCGTTTATAGGCGACATAAGCTAGTCGTTTTTCAGCGGTTATCCCCTCAGAGAGTTGTAACATGGGATTCAGAACAACTCAAACTCCAGAAATGGATAGGATTTCTTAAGTCCATTCCCAACCTTGACTCTCTAATTCGGTACCATTGTTGGGGTCGATCTCTACTGTCTGAAAATGGAGGGTTACACATACGAGAATTACTAAGTGTTAGTAAGTTCTTGACCAAAAATGATAACTAAATGACTACAGGAATAAGAATTATTATGGAATTAGTATTTAGTCAAGAATATCTTGCTTTATTGAAGGAGTATTTGACTGCTCCTCAGTAGCATCTACTCTGGCTCACTAAAGTATAGTTACAAATAAATAATGAAATTTGGGTGCATTATTACTTTTTCTAAAATTTGTTAAAAGCAATTTACTAATTATAATTTGTTTATATTTTTTAGCATGTCAAATTCTTCTAAATTACTCACTTCCGAAAAATTTAACGATCTTAATTTTCAACATCAAATATAAACGCAATACTAGCAGATGATGATTTAAAAATTGTTTTAATAGAGGAATGTCCTCCATCTCCCAGCTTGTTAGCAAACCAAAGAGTTTGGAATGCATATGATAGATGGATTAAGGCAAATGAAAAGGCCTGAATCCATATCTTAGCAAATATATTCGATATACTAGCTAAGAAATTCAAGAACATGGTTTCTACTAAAGAAACCATGGATTCATTACAGACATTGTTTAAACAAATTATGAGGAATGATATTCTTGAAGATATTTATAACCATGACATAAAGTATAGAACCTCTGTTAATGAACAAGTTCGGGATATGTTAAAATTAATAAACACGAATGTCATAGATGACGAAACTAAGAAAGCACAACAAAGTAAATATGATTTACTTGTCATCGAGAAATGTTTAGTGGAAAATGATAAATTAACCTAGATATTAGATTAAGGTGCCGTTAATCATATTTGCGCTTTTCACTCAAGAAACTAGTTCCTAGAGGCAGCTTACAGAATGCGAAACTGTTGGGTTGTATGTCCTAAAACTCGTAGTTTTTGTAAATAAGTGAATTTTAGTACATATAAAGTTATTCAAGTAAATTAATTGTTTATTCTAAATCCAATTAAACTACGAACACTTGGCTATTATTATGAGTACTTGGACTTTATGTGGAGACAAACAAGATCAAAGTTCGAGTAAGTAGCCTAAATAGTCTATAGTACATGGATCAGGTTGGGTACCTCTTCCTGGAGACATTATTGAATACGGTTCGCTTCATGATTGTTACAAATGTTGTAAGGTGTCATAAATGAAGTGATCCTGATTTGTTCATGTAGAGACATGTGAGCGGGGGTATTCTACATAATAATGTCGACGAAATCTGAACCAGAACTTAAGTCTGAATACCTGAGAACAAATACAATTTTGTTAACCGGCGAGATATATTCGCTGCAGATCATTTGATGCACTTAAATTGGAAGGGTACACTTGACGATATGAATCAATTTGAAAATAAACGGATCGTCTGTCGCGGATCTCTTACAAGATCAATTCGGATTGGCTCCTAAGTTCGTAGAAAATATAAGTTAGATGAACTATATGTTTAAGGGGGGGTGAGCAATTAGACATAAATTGATACCGACTCCTCAAAATTGGTAACTTCAACTCCATAACAACCACATTTGATATCTTTTTTCGGATACACCCATTATCTCAAGTTTTAGATCGACTAATTCCCAATGACAACAAAATAGTTCATGGAGAAAATTGAGTTATTTGGGCCAGGAGGATTGACAGGCAATGCTGTTTTTCGGATACGAGATATCCATCCTAGTCATTATGCGACGCATTTTGCCCAATTGACACGGTCTGAAAGGAATTAATGTTGTGACTTATTGGATTTCATTAGCAATTCATGCATAGGATTGGTCATTGGGAATCTCTAGAAACTCCATTTATGAAATTTCTGAGAATCAAAAAAAAAAATGCGGAAATCTTTTTTTATCACCAAGGTCGACATAATACTATAGTGGTAGCGACAGGAACATTCTTTGGCACTGAGATCCAGTATTCACGAAGAACAGATGTTCAGCTCGATATCCGTCAAGAATTCTGACTATTAATGGGAACAAGTTCATCTGCGAATATTTTTCCCTTCCAATATTTTCTATTGGTAGCTTCCCTCATTCTTTTATCGAAGCATAATGATCGAATCGTGCTTTAATTGAAGTCAATATGCAACGTCAAGCCAGTCCCGCTTTGCTCGTCCGAAAGTGCATGTTTGGAAACTGGGTTGGAACGCCAAGTGGAAATCGAGATTCCAGGGTTGCCGCGTATTAAGCCGAACACGGGGGAAAGACATTATACCGATACCTGACAAGATCATTTTTTCAGGCAATGGGTAAGATACCGAAGAAATTCCATTTTTTTTACGTACAACGTCTAACAAAAATATCTTGATGCAAGCAAAAAATCCAGGTTCACCAGGGTAAATGCATTAAAAAAAGGAAAATTTTAGGCTGACGGTGCTGCTACAAGTGGTGGCGAACTTGCTTGAAAAAACACGTATAGTAGCTTATAGCCATGGAAGGTTACAAATTCTGGAAGATGCGGTACTATTAGCGAGCGTTTGGTTATATGAAGATAATTATACTCTTTCCACATACGGAATTATGAAATTCAAACTCATTGACAAGCCACGGACCTGAAAGAATCACTAAAACGATAATACCCCATCAGAAGCCCGCTTACTCCGAATTTAGACAAAAATGGAATTGTGATGCTGGGATCGTGGGTGAGACGGGCGGATATTTTAGTAGGTAAATTAACGCCTCAAATGGCGAAAGAATCATCGTATGCCCGGAAAAGATAATTTAAATTACGAAAAGCCATACTGTCATCAGGATCCACTTCAGAAAGAAACCTGCCCTAAAACTACCTTCGCGGTAGGGTCGAGTTATGATGTGAGATGGATCCAGAAAAAGGGGGTTCAGTTTAATCCAGAAAGATTCGTGTATATATTTCACAAGAAAACATGAAATCAAAGTAGGCGATAAGGTAGCGGGAAGACATGGAAATAAAGGTATTGTTTCAAAAATTTTCTCTAAGAATATGCTTATTTGCAAAATGGAAGACCTGTTGATATGGTTTTCAATCCATAGGAGGTCCCCTCACAATGAATGTAGGACAGATATTTGAGTGCTCACTCGGTTAGCGGGAGTTTGGCTAAGATAGACATTAATCGAATAGTACCTTTTGATGGAAGAGATTATGAACAAGAAGGCTTTCTAGAAAACTAGTCTTTTCTGAATTAATATGAAGCCAGTAAGCAAACAGCGAGTCCATGGGTATTTGAACCCGAGAAATCCGGGAAAAAGCAAATATTTGATGAAGACGGAAATTCCTTTTGAACAACCTGTTATAATAGAAAGCCTTATATCTTGAAAATTAATTCCAATTCAAAGTATGATGATAAAATACACGGACGTTCCAGTGGGCATTAATGCACTTGTACACACAAACCCCTAAAGGAAGGGCCAAGCAAGGTGGACAAACGGTGGGAGAAATGGAGGTTGGGCCTCTAGATAGGATTTGGTGTTGCTCATATTTACAAGAGATGCTTAACTTATAAATCTGATCATATTAGAGCTCGGCAAGAAGTTACTTGGTACTACAATCATTGGAGGAACAATACCTAAAACCGAGGATACTCCAGAATTTCCGATTGCTCGTCGAGAATTACGAAACTTGGCTTTGGAAACTGGAATTCATTTCCTTGTATCTGAGAAGAAATGATTTTTTTTTTTTTTTTTTTTTTTTTTTTTTTTTTTTTTTTTTTTTTTTTTTTTTTTTTTTTTTTTTTTTTTTTTTTCCAGATTAATAGGAATGAAGCTTAATCAAAATGAATCAGAAAATTTTTCTATGATCCGACTCGGTAATAAACATCAAGCAACTCCGAATAGGATTAGTTTCTCCTCAACAAATAAGTGCTTGGGCCAATAAAACCCGTACCTAATGGCGAGATAGTTGGAGAGGTACAAAAACCCTATACTTTCATAACAAAACCAATAAACCCTGAAAAAGATGATTTATTTTGTGAAAGAATTTTGGGCCTATAAAAAAGCGGGAATTTGTGGCTTGTTGGAAAATTATCGAGTAAAATCGGAGAAATAAAAAAGAAGATTCGAATTTTGTGAACAAATGCGGAGTCGAATTTTGATCCGATACGAAGATATCAAATGGCTATATTAAACTGGCATCCCCAGTAACCCATGTGTGGTATTTGAAACGTTCTTCCTAGTTATATCGCGAATTCTTTAGATAACACCTCTTAAAGAATTAAAAGGCTATATTGCGATTGTGATTATCAAGAATTTTGATTTTACAGATCAGAATGAAGAAACTGATCCCAATTCATCGAATTGGGAGCCCCGGATCTGACAATTGCCTTGCTGTAGTATTAACATGAAGCTCAGAAGTTTTGGGTGTAGTCACTACTCCATCCCAAAAAAAAGGGAATTGGTCCCTATGGTCGATTCAAGTAAATAAATAGGAAGTTTTAAGTTCTACCTCGTGAAAAAAAAAACTGATTTCTTTTGTGTAATTAACCATTCCCTTTTTCTTTCAGAAAGAAAGAAATTATGTTCAAATAAGCAAATATTCATGTTTACAATCATCCATCGCAGATAGGCTTTAAGGACAATCGTGGCATAACCGTCAGTTAAGTGGACCAAAAAGATCGTAATGAACGTATACAAAACAAGTAAAATCCCCTTATGAATTCCAGGGACTCTTATAATTTTAATTAAGGGAATATTTGCGTGATTCCAAGGGAAAAGACTACTCAAAAATCTTCAACAATTGATTTGTTTTTTATGTTTATGAATATTGAAATAAGAACTCAGAAAATTGAAATCAAAAAGCAAAGAGAAATCAATAAATGGTTGTGTTGGTCTTAATTGAGAACGTTTTTTAGAAGTAAAAGTATTTAGGGTTATAGAATTTTGAAATGGGAACTTCCTTATTTGATGTAACTACTTGAGCCGGGATGAAAGAAACTCACGTCCGATTTTGAAAGGGGGAGATCCTATAGTATCCTTATCCAAAAATTTGTCTTTGCAGGCCGCATAGCTAAAAAACCTACTTTCTTACGATTACGGGGTCATTCGAATATGAAATCCAATCCTGGAAATACACATCCCATTTTTTTTACTACCTCAAGGCTTAAAGATACATTTCGGAAATCGAGAATAATTCCTACCGGAGCAGGCTAATACGAAGAACAATTAGCCGATCTGGATTGCGACTTATTATATGATATTCGTTGTAGAATGGAAAGAATTAGGCGATAGAAGGGACCCGCGGTAAATGAAATTGGAAGATCGAAAAGTGGAAGAAGAAAGGATTTTTGGTTAGAACGTTTATGAATTAGCTAAGCATTTTATTCGAACAAAATATAGAAACCCGATGGATGGTTTTTATGTCTATTACCTGTTCCCCCGACTGAACCGATCAATTAGATAGATGGGGGTAAACTAATGAAGCTCGATATTAATAACTCTATAGAAGAGTTTATCTATCGGAACAAATACTCTTATTGATCTATTAACACCAAATAGACTACCCAGAGAATTAGTAAGTGCAGAGAAATTGGTACAAGAAGCCTCGTGGATACACTTCTTGATAATGGAATCCGCGGACAACCTAATGAGGATGGCCATAATAAGGTTTACAAGTCGTTTCCGATTAAAATTGAAGGCAAAGAGGAAGATTTTCGGGAGACTCTCGCTGGCAAAACGTCGATTTATTCAGGACGTTCTGTGATTGTTGTAGGTCCCTCACTTTCATTACATCGATGTGGATTGCCTCGCGAAAAATCGCAAATAGAGCTTTTCCAGACATTTAATTCGTGTCTAATTCGACAAACATTTTCTTCGAAACATAGGAGTTGCTAAAGTAAAATTGGGAAAAAGAACTCACCCATTGTATGGGAAAATATTCAGAAAGTTATGCAGGGCAGCCCGTATTGCGTAAAAATAGAGCGCCTACTCGGGCATAGATTAGGCATCGCAAGCCTTCAACCTAATTTTAGTGAAGGACGTGCTAATTTGTGTTACATCCATTAGTTTTAAGGATTCCAATGCAGACTTGATGGGGATCAAATGGCTGTCAGTACCTTTATCTTTGGAGGCTCAAGCAGAGGCGCGTTTTACTTATGTTCTCATAATCTCTGTCTTCAGCTATTGGGATCCCATTTCTGTAACCAACTCAAGAATAAATGCTTTATGGACTCTATGTAGTAACGAGCGGGAATCGCGAGGTATTTGTGCAAATCGTATAATAACATCTAATCGTAAAAATCAAAAGATAAAAAAAGTTGACAATAAATAACTATATAACGAAAGAACCCTTTTTTTGTAATTCCCTATGATGCAATGTGGAGCTTATCGCCAAAAAAAGGATCAATTTAAGATAGTCCTTTGTGGCTCCGATGGCGACTAGATCAACGCGTTATTGCTTCAGAGAAGCCCCTATCGAAGTTCACTACTGAATCTTTGGTACCCATTCATGAGATTAAGGTCCTATCTAATAGTAAAAAGTATCAAAAATAAAAAGAAAATTCTTTGGTATATACATCGAACCAACGTTGTCAATATTCCTCTTTATCGAGAAATCGAAAGGCGCTATATCAGAGATTTGCCGGGCCTGCTCATATGACCTAATCTTCCTGGTACTCAACTCAGCTAAGTAATATTATACACCGGTATTGAAGTTTGTTCTCTTCCGGTCAACTAGACCATAAGGCCTGAATTTCTAACGCGAATTCAAAGTCGAGAAAAAGGAAGTTTCTAATCAATTGACTCAAACCTATTGTCGAACCCCACTAGCGTAATATTGGAGGTACATGGCGGAACGACCGATCTGGTCTTTCACAATAAAAGTATAGATGGAACTGCCATTAAAACGACCTTATTAGCAGTATTAAAAAATAAAAAAAAAAAAAATACAAAGATAAAAAACCAAATAATAAAAAAAAATAAAAAAATAACATAATATTATATATAAAAATAAAAAAAGAGATAGCATCTTCCTATTTAATTAAAGAATAACATGCAATCCAAATTGCATCAAAATTTGACAACACAAAATGGTTAATTTGTTGGTTAATTGTGAAGAAGACAACCAAGCTCCTAGCTTAGGTTAGTGGGGAAAATTAGTGGGAAAATCCAATCTTCAAAATCAATTTTAAAAATCAATTTTTCAATGAATTTCCAAATTGAATTAAAAATTGAATTTTAAGTTTTTTTTAAAAAAATAATTATCAAATAATAAAATAAAACCAATATATTTATATATTTAATTAATTTAATTAAATATATATATTTTAATATAAAACAATATTTATTTTTCCACTTGTCCCGAATTTTTCTTAAAAAAATTCGTATGAATCTCTATCAATTATAATTAATGATTTTAAATCATATTTTAAATATTAATAATTAACTTTTATTTGTCTCGTTAAATTCCAAATGTTCTTTTCATGGAAGCCGTCGATATATATCGTATAATGATCTACTTCATTCCTTAAAGCCAAGATTAAGTGAATAGTTTCAAACTAATTCAACCAACTACTATCTAAGATTTTTAGTCCATATTATGAACTAGTAGATAGAGGACTCCTATATGACCTATAGATAATCAATGAGCTCAAACGATCCGCGAGAATTAACCGAATCCAAACTCTTAACTAGAGCAACATCGTTGGTGGTTATACCGAACAACTGGGCGTTAACAACCGGTGATATAGCTCCACTAAAGACTCAGCCATGTAAGTTTGCATTACCCTCCTCACTATAGAATATATTTGGTCCATCGTTAATATAAACCATCATCGAATAGAGATCAATCACTTCACAGGTCGAGTTCATAAAACTTCAATTAGGTCAAGTACCGATTTACCTCTAAGTTTAACAATCTTTTCTCCTTAAGTAACCATCTGTCCTCTAAAATGAAGCAAATTGATTTAGGAATCTAATCACTAAATCCATTCCCTCTCGGTCAGTGAGAGGATGGGGCCCCTTGTTCAAGACCCGGGAACAAGGCACTTAAGGAGAACAACCTTTTCTACTATCCCTAAGATTGGTATGAGTGAATTCCGTCTTGCAAATTCTATGTCCCCAGAGCTATCTACCCCAGTCTTATCCCTAAAATGGGTGGGAATATTTGAGGATGTGCTATTGAGCTTACTCTTCATCCTATGCAGAACGCCCCCTCAAGGGAATAATTCTGAATAAACAGGAGTCATAGGATAGCTCAAGATTCAGATCAAGTTATCTAGGTCATCGTTAAGTGAAAATTAAATTCAGCCGTTAATCGTTAAAGCGGTGTTAGATCGACGTATACAGTGATTTATTTCAGGGTCCAGTCTTACACAATTC
>NW_024064775.1:111747-123969 GCF_009727055.1 Benincasa hispida | reverse complement strand
TTTCACAAAATTCTTAACCATTTTTATGCCAAAATCATCTCTAATTTATAAAGAATAACATGCAATCCAATTGCATCAAAATTTGACAACACAAAATGGTAATTTGTTGGTTAATTGTGAAAAGACAACAAGCTCCTAGCTTGGTTAGTGGGAAAATTAGTGATAAAAGGTTAATTTTGCAAAATTCAATCCATTGTTCATCTTCTTCCCAACCTTCATTCCTTCTCAAATTCACCACAAATTTGGATCCCACCATCCAATCTAAGCCTAGAGAATAGTAGAGAAGACTCTTGTGGTGGTCTACAACCAAGTGTGCTAAAATTCATCAAGAATTGAAGGAGAATTTGGAGCTTCAAGGGTAAATGTTCTTGAAACTTTGTTTTTCCTTTTTTAATTGCATGTTTAATCCTCTAAATTGATCATCTTAGAGTGAAAATTGATCAAATCAACTTCCGCTGCATGCTCATTTATCCTGCAGAAACAACCTTTTACAATACTTTAATATCTATATCATGTTTGCTAGAACAAAGGTACAAAGTCTCTTTTGAATATAATAATAGTATTCATTATTTCAAAAGATATTAAAATATGTTCTGCAAAACTGAAAAATAACTTATATGTGTTAAAATCGACTGAAGTAAAAGTTGTTTTGAATATAAAGATATTTAAAATAGTTGAAATGGAAAATAAGAAATGAAAAATTTCTCCTAATGCCTATCTTTGGCACTCAAGACTAGGTCACATTAATCTCAATAGGATTGGGAGATTGGTTAAGAGTGGACTCCTAAATCAGTTAGAAAAAAACTCTCTACTACCATGTGAATCCTGTCTTGAGGGTAAAATGACCAAAAGATCTTTTACAGGAATAAGTCTTAAAGCCAAAAAAACCCTTAGAGCTCATACATTCAGACCTCTGTGGTCTGATGAATGTTAAAGCCTGAGAAGGGTATGAATATTTCATGAGCTTTTATCGATGATTATTCTAGATATGGCTACATTTACCTAATGCATCATAAGTCTAAAACCCTTGAATCGTTCAAGGAATTTAAGGCAGAGGTTGAGAACCAATTAGGTAAAAAGATTAAAACATTTCGATCAGACCGAAGTGGCAAGTATATGGACTTAAAATTCCAAGACTATTTGATAGAACATGGAATTCAGTCTCAACTCACAGCACCCGATACACCTCAACATAATAGAGTAGTAAAGAGAAGAAATAGAACCCTACTAGACATGGTTCGTTCGATGATGAGTTTTGCTCAGTTGCCTAATTCTTTTCGTGGACATGCAATGGAGGTTGTTATGTATATTTTGAACATAGTTCCCTTGAAAGATGTTTCAGAAATACCTTACGAGTTATGGAGAGGACGTAAATGTAGTTTACATCACTTCAGGATTTGGGGATGCCCAACATATGTGTTCTTACAAAACCCAAATAAATTGGAACACCGTTCAAAAGTATGCCTATTTATAGCTACCTCAAAGAGACAAAAGGTGGTCTATTCTATGATCCTTAGGAAGATGAAGTATTTGTATCAACAAATGCAACCTTCTTAGAGGAAGATTGGTAACAGACAAAAATGCACGTTATTACAACGCTAATTTATTAAACAATGTAGGTTTGCATTGATAAAATATATAAGATTGCGTCCAAAATGCATTAAGTTTGTAACATTACGGTCACATGCGTTCATCGCATAAAAATAGTTAACTTTTGTATTTTTGTGCAGAATATGCATTGACGCAAGGCAGAAAGCACAATCACAAGAAATCAACGGTCGAGCGCAGCATTACAGCAAGGCTTTGCAGTGATTTGTGCTCACAAACATCTGCTCAAGAAGGATTGTCGCATAGATCCGGCGCAACTTGGTGGCTGCATCTAGGTGAAAAGCATAATTACTCACGATGGGACAAAAAGCTGATGACGGTCGAGTCCGAATTAAATTGACAAGTTGCTAATGATAGCAAGTACACTTAGCTTTTTGGTGACAAATATTCGGCGCATCAAACAAGGAATTAAAGCCATCCCATCAGTGCAATCATAAGAGAGAAGATGCCTTTCACCCTGAAGCTTTATAAATACCAAAGGTAACCTTCAGAAGAGAAGTTGGGATAGTTAGAGAATTTTCCCTTAGACATATTAGCCTTGTTCTTAGATTTTCTTTTATTTTAAGGCGAAAGTGAGAGAAGCGAGATTGTGCCAATAGATCGTTCCGGTGAACTTGGGAGAGTGCCGGAAGCTTCAAGATCAGAGAGAGGGCCAGCTCCTGCGGAAGCAGGAATATCTTTTGAACAGAATAGAGTTGACAGTGTAAAAGCCTTGGGAAGCAAGGGATTGCTACCAGGCTCTCTATCCTTGTCTTCCATTGTCATTTTGTATTAAACTCATCTATAGAAATGGAATTTACTTCTTTATATCTGTTCACTCTAAGTCTATTACGCATGAGTGGCTAAATCTGTCGAATGGGTTGAGAAACACTTAGCTAGTATAACTAGGGATCTTCATTCTATGCGATTATCTTATATTATGTATGCTTCTTTTGTCCACTGGGGATACTCAGGAGGGTAGTCTAAGGACAGGATCTAGGCTTGGAAAAGTCAGGTTAAAATCTAGGCTCGGGAGAGTCAGATTAGAATGCATAATCAAGAGATAGAAGCTTAGAAATAAGCACTATGTGCTGTCAACGCATCGCATGCATCCTAGAGATAGGATATGATTGTGTGCAGTCACCTTGTCTTTGTGTGCATCTTGCATCATCACATAGGAAAAGAGTAGAGACTTTGAAATAAGCTCTATGGACATTGTTGCATTCAACACATGCGTCCTAGAACTAGGAGCACCGCATTTGCATTAGAAAATGACTTGCTGTCGCATGTGTGTAGCATGATCGCATAGTTTGACGCATTCTCGGGAAATGCTAGCTAAAGACCTTCTCAACCCGTTCCTTCACATATTCAGTGTATCTACCGCATAATCGAACTTTTTCTCAAATCCGCCGCATACATTTATTTTATTACCGCAAACAACAACCCAAAACAACTATTTGATTTCTTGGTTACCGCAAAGTCTTCTTGAAAATTACCACTGCATACTGTTTTCGCTACTGAGTTCGACCCTGGACTTACTAGGAAACTCAGTAGGGTTTATACTTGGATTCTGCTGAGAAAGCTTGTTGCTCAACGCATTTCCATCACCGTATTTCATTCCATAATTTCATCACATAAAATAACGCATCAAATATCACATAAAGAATCATCAACCTCACAGTAAGCTAGTATTAAATGAAATGTCCACGAAAGCTAAAAACAAATCAATAAGGGTTGTTGATCAAGTTGGTCCTTCAACAAGAGTTGTTGATGAAACTAGTACTTTACATCCTTCTCAAGAGTTGAGAGTGCGTCAACATAGTGGAAGGGTTGTTCAACAGCTTGACCGTTACATGGGTTTGACATAAACTCAGGTCGTCATACTTGATGATAGCTTAGAGGATCCATTGACTTTTAAACAGCCAATGAAAGATATGGATAGAGACCAATGGATAAAAGCCATGGACCTTGAAATGGAGTCTATATACTTCAATTTAGTCTGAGATCTTGTAGATCAACCAGAAGGGGTAAAACCTATTGGTTGCAAATGGATCTACAAGAGAAAACGAGACCAAGCTGGTAAGGTACAGACCTATAAACAGTATGTTCTTGGGATCCAAATAGTTCGGAATTGCAAGAATAAAATGCTAGCATTATTTCAGGTATCTTATATAGACAAGATGTTGTCTAGATATAAAATGAAAAATTCCAAGATAAGTATGTTACCTTTCAGGCATGGAATTCATTTGTCTAAGGAACAATGTCCTAAGACACCACAAAAGGTTGAGGTTATGAAACGAATTCCCTATGCATCGGCAGTTGAAAGTTTGATGTATGTTATGTTGTGTACACGCCCCGACATATACTATGTAGTTGGAATAGTCAGCAGATATCAATACAATCCTGGATATGATCACCAGACTGCCATTAGAAACATCCTCAAGTATCTTGGAAGAACGAGGGACTAATGCTTGTATATAATGCTAAGAATTTGATCCTTACTAGATACATTGATTTTGATTTTTAGACCAATGTGGATTTAAGGAAATCAACTTCGGGATCAATATTCATTCTAAATGGAGGAGCTATAGTATGGAAGAGTATCAAGCAAAGTTGTATTGCTCACTCTACCATGAAAGTGGAGTATGTAGCTTCATGCGAAGCAACCAATGAGGCAGTATGGCTTAGAAAGTTCTTAACCGACTTGGAAGAGGTTCCAAATATGCATTTGCCGATCACCCTCTATTGTGATAACAGTGGTGCAGTTGCAAATTCCAAAAAACCAAGAATCCATAAGCGTGGAAAGCACATTGAGCGCAAGTACCATCTCATCAGAGAGATCATACACCAAGGAGACGTGATCGTCACGCAGATAGCCTCAAAAGATAATTTAGTCGATCATTTTACAAAGGTCCTCTCGACTAAAGTGTTTGAGGGTCACCTAGTGGGACGAGATAGATAAATCTAGGGCTGGTGGGAGAATTTATAGGTGTCTTGATGCCTAGTTTATTGTATTTATTCTCTTATTCTCAACATTGTATATATTTGTATATATGTAAACTTACTGGAGTTTTAGTCCAAGTGGGATTTTTTTGGGTTGTATGACCTAAAACTCGTAGTTTGTAAAATTAAACATATTTTATTTGTAATAAAGAAGTTATTGAGGTTTATTCAATAAAAACTGTTATTGAATATGTAAATTGCACTTTTAAAAGCTAAATCCAATAAACTAAGATCCATGGTTATTACATGAGTACTTGGACTTTATGTGGAGACATAAGAATGGATCAAGTTCAAGTAAATAGCCAAAATGGTCTATAGTATACGGATAAGGTTGGGTACCTTATTCTGGGGACGCTATTGGATGCGGCCCACTTTGCATTTAGTACAAACGATGTGATCTTGAATCATTCATGCGGAGACATGCGAGTGGAGGCGTCCTATGTAAAGAGTTTATATAAGACTGGACCAAGTAATAAGTCACTCTTACTTTATAATGTTTATTGTTTAAGACTGACTATTTTAAAGTGATGACCTAGGTAACTTGACCTTAATCTTGAGCTAACCATGAACTCCTATTTATTCGCTTAGATTTGCATGGGTGAGGGTTGGCTAAACAACACCGACTCAATAAGCCCCTCATTTTAGGGGTAAGACCAAGTAGATAGCTAGGGACATAAGGTTCAAGACAGAATTCAGTCCTACCTACTTTTAGGGGATAGTAGAGAGGTTGTTCCCTTAAGTACTGACTTCGGGTCTTGAACAAAGGGCCCCACCCTTTCATTGGCCCGAAAGAGACTCGGTTTAGTGATTGGACCACAAACCAATTGTTCATTAGAGGATTAATGGGACTTAAGGAACAAGATGTAATCTTGAGGGTAAAACAACTTTTGACCCAATCGTTATTACGAACAACCTATGAACAACAAACTTGCTAGGAAAAAAGGCAACAGGAACATAAGATCTTAGATTTAAAGGTGGATTAAAGCTTACCTCACATCTTTTGGTCGGGGTTGGTCCTTCAGGTTCTTCCTCAAATTCATCTTCTCTTTTCAACTCATTTGACTCATCAGTTGGTGGAAGAGGTGGTGTAGAAGAGACTTCAAAGCAGCTAATTGTCGTGATGGCATTAACATTACACACATCGGGCTTAGGCTGGGAAGGAAGCTTCATTCAGAGGAATTTTGGTAATGATGCATTCGAGCTTTGTTTTGGTCTGTTTTAGCTTCATTTCGATCTTATTGCTTGATTCTACCTCTTTAATGCCCAACATCTGTAAAATCACTATATAAACACATAACACGAAGGAACGACTTTGAATTAAGTGGAGCTAGATAACACATTTTCAGTGTTATCAACAAAGAAGTTGGTGGTCGAAATTGGTCGCCCGAGGTGATTATCGAAGTTTGACTGCTAGAGGTGGTCCTCGCTGAAGTTGATTATTCAGGTGCTCTTCACCGAATTTGGTTGTGTGAGATGAATGTCGGTGTTGGTCGTCAAAGGTGATTGTCACTAGAGTTGATCCCTTGAGGTGATCATCAAACTTGTCACTTCAGACATTGTATTTGCTGGACGTCAGAGATGGTTATCGAAGCTTAGTGTTGATTGCACAAAGATGGTTGTTGAAATGCGGCACAATGTCACCTGCGGTGACCGACGAGTGGAGTCATTTAAAACATTAGAGGGAGGGAGAGTTGGTAAAGATAATCAACTCAATCCCCCTAATATTTAAAGTTGATGGGCCAAACATTGAATTGGTAATTTTTACCGACTCAAACCAACCCATATTGGAAACTATCACTAACATTTTGAAGGCAAGGATTAGAAGAACTAATTCTTTTTCGAACCCTATGTACTAAAATGTAGAATTAGTAAATGAATGAAAATATCTTACTATAATAATACTAATCAAATCATATCCTTAAACTTTTATACCTTTTGACTAAGAGGATAAACTTTATGCCAATTGGGCTATACTTACTTTGGAAGTATTAAGAGTATTTTTTTTCTTTTGTACCTAATGTATGAGGCTTTTTTAAATGCAAAAATTAATGTAAATTAGAGCAAATGTGAGAATCGATAAACTATAGCTATTTTTCATTAAATTTGAGTGGTCTTTCATCTACTCATTACCTCTATTTTTCTTTACTTATTTGGAAAAAGAAATACACAATACTTTCCTTGCTACTATGGTGAGATTTTTGGAGAAAAATAATTTTACTTAGATGATTTTGAGTTGACGTTAAATGGAATTAAGTGAAAATAGCACTGAATCACTAATAAATGGTCTAAATTGATTTACTTACAATTTAGATTCATACAATTATTAATTTGAGGTTTCAATAAATATAATCTCAAAGTTTAGAAGTATAAATATGATATTTGCCCATTATTTTAAGTAGATATAGAAAGCTCAATTATTCTCTTAAAAAAAAAAAGCTAAATTATTCTCTTAATTAGGTATTTATCTTTGGGTTTTTTTTTAAAGACAAATAAAAATTAAATGTTTACTTTTAGGATTTAAAATTATCGAGTAAGGTCTTCGGCATGGGGATTGCTTTTGGGCCTCCGCCAGCAAACGTTTTTAAGCACAAACCGCCATAGACAGCCAAATTCCGATTCAATTCTTTCTTTTTTTCTTTTGTTTTTTTTTTTTTTTTAATTTGGTAAAAAAATCATTGGCTCGTAAAACCTAAAACCCTTTTTATTCTCTTCCATTCAAATCCCAAAATCCCTCTCAAATTTTCCCGTTTGATTTTCTCCCCCTTCTTCCACCCTCAATTTTCCATTCCAATCTGATTGTGTTTAAGATTTTCTACCTCACTTCTGTTTCTGGATCTCTGTTTTTATGGAACGTCCCGACGAGGACCAGGATCGAATCGCTCCTATTGGTATGTTCCTTGCATCTTGTTTGACCACTGATTCATTTCTTCTTCTTCTTCTTTTTTTTTTGTTTTTTTTTTTTTTTTTGTTTTTTGGGTTTTGAATTGTGTTCCTCGTTATAACCGCCTATTGTTTTGCTGAATTGTGCCATGTCAACTCCTGAATAGCCAAGATCTTGTTCAAGTTTTGTTTTCTTTTTCCGGCGAAATTGAACATAGAGCGATTGATTTGTGCATTTTTGGGACTGTGAATTGGGAATGTACAGTGTTACTAAATTGTTTGCTGAAGAAGATTTTGATTTACCCGTTTATGTGCTTCTTCTCTGCTACTAGGGTTTTTGTTTGTTGTAACATCGATGTTCTCTGCCAAAGAGAGGCACCGACAGAGAGCTAAACCATTGTAGTTGTGATTTTTCCACTATTTTTTTTTTCTTCCGGTCTTTGAGTTGACACTTGACAGTGGACCTGTTGACCGTGTGATGGAATGCCTTTCCCGGTGGGTTGATAGTCGGTCATCATAGATCTATGTCTACGATCTTCGACTGAGAAAGCACCTTCATTTTTATTCCAAAAGATTCAATAGGTCAAATTACAGAGTAATCCACTTTCTGCTTCTTGGTCTTGATTTATGTAAACCTTCATCTAGAGTGAAGAAATATAAGCCGAGTGTGTGTATGGAATTATTGGGAACTTTATGTGGAAAGATTAGTTCTTCTTTTATTTTAGCTACTACGAAATAGGCATTTTCTAAGTACTTTTGTCCTCTATAGGGGCACTGAACAATCAATTATTTATGCAGGAGAAAGATCTCTTAGGCCAGATAACCTGAAAGAGCAGGTAATGCTGCTTAATTCCTCCTGAATATTTTCCCTTGTGCTTGCTTTGCATGTTTATAGGTTTTGACAACTGATGTTTACATCTGGCATTTTTTTCTCGATTCATTATCAGCAACTCTCACCTAAAGGTGGAAGGATTCCTTCAACAAATCCTTCTTCAAGTGCAATAATTATTGGGCCGTCAAGGGATTCCATAGAGCAGAAAGTATCTATGGATGCAGGAACAAGTATTAGCAATGTTCATCCTGTGAACGTATATGCTTCGCATGAACCAAATATTCAATATGGTGGTTAGTTCTCCCACTTTCTCTGCTGTTATCCAGTTAGGATTGGGACATCTTGTACTCCTCTTCGCTTCTTCTTCTTCTCTCTCTTTCTCTCTTTGGGATTAAGAAAAATGAAATTTTCACAAAGATATGAAATGTATATGGGTTGCAGTCCCCAAAGGAAGAAGCCAGACAGGTTAAATAAATAATCGGCAGTAATTAAATAAAATTATGGTTATAATCATCCTTAATAGAGACTAGAGAGAGAGATTCAAGAGGAGAAGAAAAAACAAGAAAGGTCTTAGAAAGACTTATCTATCCTCAAATGTTCTTTTCTTTGGCATTCTAATCTTTCAAAACATGGTTGAATGTTTATTGATTAATTTGTTTTCTTTTGTCTTTTCTCGCTCTCAAAGGGTATATCCAAAAAAAATATGGATCAAGTATACTGGGTGTAGTCATCTAGGTACGAAAATTGTTGAGTCATCGATTTTGAACAAGTTTTTCACTATCACAAAGAAGGCATAAAAAAATTCGATATTCTCCTCTTTTTTCCCGAGCTTGCACCTGGGACACCAACTGATGTAGACTACGAATCTTGGATAATTCTTGAATGAAAATCTTATTCATTAATTGTCCATACATGGGGGAAGACTCTTATTGATAGAGGTTTAATACAAGTGGGGATAAAAAGGGAATTAACCTAAACCTATTACCTAATTACCCAATTTAACCCCATTCTACTTACATCATTCTATACCTCCAAAAGAAAACTCGTCCTCAAGTTTTAAAAAGAAGAAAAATCTTAACAAAAAAAAAAAGAAGGAAAAATGAAACAACTAATAAATAAAATAAACTTGTATGTATAGGGGAGCATGGCGAAACCAACCTCCTACATCTCGAACAAAACTTTTATGTAAAAAAGTCCAAGACAAAATTTCTATCAAGTCCATCGAGTTCATCAAATCTTTCATCATCAAGGTCATCTAGTACCTCCGTTGCAGCTGCTGCAATGTCAAAAACTCCATCCAAAATTCCAAATATTCCATCTCGATTATACTGCCCATGCCCTCGATCTAGATGTTCCTTGACTTTATGGTCAAAGGCACAGGTCTTGGCCCAATTCAAAAAACCAACATTCATTTGGCCATTATAGTAAGGCAGGTCAATTTTCATTCTATAATCCAAATCTTGGTGCCAATATTGATGTTTCAAGTTATGATGTTGCCAATCTTGATATTCTTGGACAGCTTCTCTTGGTCATAATGTCTAAACAGTGAGTGATGTTGTTGACCATTATGATAAGTTGGATAGGTTTCTTGGACATGAGAATTATTACCCGCCTGATCTTGAGGTCTTGGGAGGGTATTTATTGTATCAACAGGAAACGGATACTCAATTTAAAGTGAGTAAATAGAATTCCATACTTGATCTCATAGATACATATAGAATTATGTGGAAAGCCGTATTTGGTTGGATCTTGGTAATTCTGAAAGTGGTGATTGTTTACCGTTTGATTTCTCTGGATGAAGGGACTTCTTGCTCTTTCTTGAATTAGTGGACTTCTCGCTCTTTCTTGAAAATGTTGACCATAATTCTCCTCTTGATAGAAAACAAGGCCATTATGACCATAATTTCTGTGTTCTTGGTATGGTTCTTGTGCTTGGAGATGGTTTTCTTGATACAAAGTGTTAGGAGGGTACCTTGGATAATAATTTTGGTGGAATTGTGGACAACCTTCATCGCTTGAAGAATCCGAATCATATCCCATCATATTGTGTGGAATCGGTCTTTGTTCTTGAGGAAGAATTCCTACTGGATGATTTTGATAACTGATTGTTGGTTGAAATTCTGAAATTTGTCTTTTGGGTAGATTTCTTGCATCCTTGGATTTTCTTGGTTGGTTCTTGATTGATTGTTGGTCATCTTTCCCATTTCCAACGATAGCTTCTCAATAGCTTGCTGCGACAGTGCGATTGAGGTTTGCATTAAAATCATATTGTCCCATAAACCACCCACTAAAGTTTCCAAATTGCCAAGTCTTCGTTTCATGGCTTGAGGAGATGTGGTGAAGGATGCTTCTTATCCCGAGTTTGAAGGCTGGGAAGCTTGTTGGTGTTCTTGATCACCATCAGGCACTTTCATGAAAGCGCTCTGATACCAATTTGATGTAGACTATGAATCTTGGAGAATTCTTGAAATCTTATTCATTAATTGTGCATACATAGGGGGAACTCCTGTTTATAGAGTTTTAGTAGAAGTGGCATAAAAAGGAAATTAACTTAAACCTATTACCTAATTACCCAATTTAACCCCATTCTGCTTACATCACCAACTAGTCGATGATTGCATAACTAGGATGCATTGCTAAGACTCTGTTATAGGTATTCAATCGTCCTAGGAAAAGAGACCATAAAAGCATAGTAGCCTCATTAGTATTGATATATTATGTACTTGAGAGTTGAGAGAATATCCTAAGAAATTCACCTTTGTTCTTTAAAATTATCTATGTTCGTAGGAATGTTGAATGCCATAAGATATTACCCATTCATTAATTCACTTAGAGTTGGATTTCAACCATTTTCAACTGTAGACCTTCCCTTAGCAATTGAGTATTCATTCCTTCCTCTTATGTCAATTGTTATCCATATCCTTGTCACCAACCTCCTAAGGAATAGAGACTACCTTCCACGATGTACTCAATAATTTTAGAGAGAATTATAATCTAATTCAATTAATTAATCAGGCTGAATATACATATATATAGGCAACTAAGAAAACCCTAATCTAGGAGATATAAAATTACAATAAAGGACAACTAATTATAATTACAAAATAAATACATATCATAACAACAAGAAGCAACCATTTATGGGCCTTCCTCAAACAAACCCTTGCTTTTTAATTTTTATATATATATATTTATAATTGGGGTATTCTGCCACACTCCATGCATTATTCTCATAGCCTACCCCACCAATTCCAAGGAGGTTTATCCGCCTGCCCCAAAGCTAGCTTCGGGAGACAACAAGGATTTCAAATTATTAAGTTTTCTATCTAGAGGCTTGAAGCTGATATCTTGAGAGGATCTCAGAACATCCTAAGCCCTCTACGCCACCTCTCGAGGATTTGTGATCTTTCTTTGATATCCACGGCAAGGCTTTGGTGAAAAAGATCATTACTCTATGGCGAGCCTTCCATCCTTAGAAATATTAGATTGTTTTAGTGTTTTCAGCTTGCACCCTTTCAAGTTCAGGTGTCAAAACCCCTCCTCAGACTTCTTTCTTCTTGGAGGGAGACCAATATAAGAAAGAGGTGGTTCATTGATGCTACAATGGTATCTGACAGCTACCTATTGACCTCTTCCCTGATCCAACATATATCCATATACCCCTCAGAGGCAGAAGATGATACAGAGAATTTCCCAACTGGTATAAATAATAGAAAGAAAATACTTGTAGAAAGGAATGCAATGAGCTCCACTCTAAGAGGATTACATAAATGCAACAATATTTTGTTAAGCAAACACAATATTTCCTATCTCAATTAAAGATCTCTCAACCATTGGAAAGATCCTCATTCCTTTCCAATTAAGTTATCCAATAGAAAACTCTAGAGGAACTGAATTGAGCCACAATACATTTGTTTTTT